>NW_027280806.1:262500-332500 GCF_046629955.1 Centroberyx affinis
CACACTCACAGATAAACACGCACACAAATCCTATTGCACAACGGTGAAAACCATACAACGTTATAGTTCATATTACAGGTTATATTATAATTCATATGTGTCTGGGACAACGGTGAAGCTGAAGCCTTGAAAACAAAAGGGTCCCGGTCTGGGAAAAAACCTGAACTCCCTTTTGGCTGTCAGAGACTTGGGAGAGGGCCTCGACAGGTGTGTGTTTGCCCCCCGATCACACTGTGACCCTGCCCCATTCCACCTGTTGCCCCTCTGGAATACACACTCCTCTCAGCTGCCCCTGCGGGACATCATAACACACACACACACACACACACACACACACACACACAGACAGCCCTGCTAGCCCCTGCGTTAGCTAACTCGGACCCTGACCAAAAATACTCACTCGCACACGGCCTGTCAGCACCGCAGTGACTACAGCAGCTCTAGAATATACAATACAATACAATGTCTGTCACACACACACATGCACACACACACACACACACACACACACACACACACACCAGACTTGGATCAGATAGCATTTGCAAATACTTTTCATAGTTTGTTTTAGCCTATGTAGGCACCAGATGTTTGTGGGTTGCCACATTTGACAATACAATAATAAATCGAGCAACTGAAAGTTTAGACAATCACAACAAAGTTTTACAATTTTAAAGTATCTTAAAGTCACTTTAGTTTACGTTTCTGCTCTTGCCAACTTATCTGACACTATCTGAATTGTATTGTTGCAGTACACGTACGTACACACACACACACACACACACACACACACAGACCTGCGTTTTTAGGAGATTACAAATTACATTCAGCAACAGCAGACAGTGATAATAAACAGAGCAATTCAGGTGTAATGTTAATACACTTAATAAACAGTAAAACATTTAACAACAGCAATTATTATAACTATCATTATTATTATTAGGCTATTATTATTATTACAGTCTAATGTAGGCGCTTCATGTCGTTTTAAAACAATAGCAGTAGTAAAACAATATTGATATTGTCCATATATAAAACTCTATGAACACTATGATACCATTATCAGCTTACAACATCGTTTTTTTTTATTATCTAACTGAATAAGTTATTCATGACAGTGAATGAGAATCATTAACGGCTTCCAGTCAGGCCGCCACTGTGTCAGACCAGCTCTAGTCTACATACACTTGTTTGCAGAGTATTAAAAAAGCCCTCAAAATTAAACCGGTGGGTTAATAAATACATCGGGTTAATTATTTTAGTTTCCCGGTGTAAAACTTTACCCAGACAAGCGCTAATGTTTGACTGCGTGCCGATGACGTTATTAGTTTCCTCCAAAAAAGTTCCGGCTGAGGCACAGGAAGTCAAGCGCACTACTGGAATAAAAAAAATGTAGGAATTTGACCAAAGAAATGTCAGATATTTGAAGAATGTGAGTGAGTATGATTCCGAAACAAAGCGGCGTGGTGGTGTGATATTTACATCCACAATCTGAGCTTTTAACAAAGTGAAAGTTAAGACGCGCGCACAACTTCAGGAGACGCACTGCTTCAAAATATGAACATGAGCGCAACACTTGGAAATAAGACATTACCGGTCAAGACTCAAAACACTTGGTAGAAGCTTACCTGTTGAGACCCTTAGCAGTCTGGAAGGCAGGTAGGGGGAATATTTGATTTTGGTGAAGAATATCTGTATATGTTTTTTTTTTTTGTTTTTTTTTTTGCTCCCTCCTCTCTTTCCTGGAGTCGTTTGAAGCGCAAGGAGGGCAGGAATTTCAGGAATTAGCCGTGGTATGACATGGAGCCTGGAAAAGCCAGAGAAAAAGACCACGGGAGAGAAGGAGGGAGGGAGGGAGGCAGGTCTGACCGGTCAACACGTAATGAGGGAGGAGTGGGGTGGAGGAGTGGAGGGGTGGGGGGGTTCAGAGGGGAGGGCTCCGGGCTCCGGGCTCCGAAAAGGAAAAGAGCCACAGCCCGCCCGGCCGGGTGGGGGCAAAGGAAATCACATCAAGAAAGAAAGAAAAAAAAAACAAAAAAACAAGCCGGGGGAATTGTCACTGCCTGTGGAAGGAGGGACAAACACATGAAAGGAAAAGGGACTATAAGAGCTAAGAATAGAGCATTAGTGGGCTGCAGGAGTGAAGGTACAGTATTAGGTCTTATATGCGTTCAACTCGTTTTTATGGCTCTTTATATGTGTTGCTTTTATGTGTGTTGGTGAATGTACGAAGGGTAAACCCGCCTCAGCTCAGTTTACCCATCTTTTTTATTTGTGGGAATAGAGTTTACCTACACGTTTTTAGTCTGACGTAAATATAAAAGTAAGCATCAAAATTACACGAGATGTTATGATGTTATGTCGTGCACCTATGAGAAAAGCGTCTTTAAATTGGTATTAAAAACATAAAATAATGCTTTTCTGAATGTATACGATTTTTTTGTATAGTGCGTGTTTGCCTTATGATGATCACCTACTGGAGTTCATGGTTTACCCACATTTTTATGTAGCACTGCACCACGAATGATAATTCTGTAACAACAACTAATGTTGATGTTTAGGATGTTAGATTTTTATTAAATGATTTCCTGTTAATCCAAGGTGCCAAAGTGCCGCCAGCCAAATTGGTAAATTTTCTCTGTCCATTCCTGTATCCCTGTATTCCTGTAGTGTGTTTTTTTTTTTCTAGTTTATGGAAGTTATTAAGTATTTAAACACCCATTTTATCTGGTAAAAAAAAATAAAAAATACAAAAATAAATAAATAAATAAAATCAGTGACTTTTGAATATTTTATTTTTTAGGAATTCACCTGCCACCAATTTCGATTCCTACCCAAACATTCACTCATCAGTTGCCTAATCTCTAGCAACGAAAGCAATGATATTCTTGGACTTGAACATGTTGTGCAATTTATTATAGAGGCCTAATTGTCTGAGATGTGATTGTGGACTTTGGACCGTATGAGGCAGCATGTGCAGCATAGAATGAACTAGGTAACAGCGCCCTCCAGTGGATAATATTAATATTGCATAATACGAGGCAACCCTGCCGCCTAATACATTTGCTATGACCTGTTATATTTAATGTAAAACTATACACTACTAAAGCAGTGTCGATACTAGTTGCCCAAAAATACATGAATAGAATGTTTTCCTCAGAAAGATGATTCAGACATTGTTCTAATTAAAATCACTTTATTTATACAGTTTCATTGCATTCTCAATCAAGTTTAAGGCAAACCTAGTGGTGTTTTAGAAGCACGTTGTTACTGATTGGCCTAAGATACATTTCGGTCAACATCAAATCTATCCAAATCCAAGTGAAAGATGTATTCACGTTGATTTTCTGTGTCATAATGACTCACAATGACTTTCTCACTCATTCAATTTTTCTCAGTCTTCCTTTTGGTGTTCACTCCTACTCCAATGAAAAGTTCATTTACTTAAAACAGTGGTACATATACCCGACAACCCAAAGTGGTCTACAAACAGTCTGAACTAGGCTCTGTTAAATAAAGCCCATTACAAACTACAGGAGATTTTCTTTGCGCTCATTTGAAGAAAACAAAAAAGAGATTAAATTTGTCTAAGAAGAATATAAATTAACTTAAAAGCCTCCTGTTGAAGAAGAAGTTGTACTATTGTATTTAACAAAAAAAGGTTTCTATAGAAAATACTTGGAATGTATAAGGAAGTATTATACAAAATTCAATCTGTCATTTGGCTGGACGGCAACATCTTCAGCGACAGTCCTCATTGGTTCATTTCAGGTTTAATGGGTGAAGTCGGTGACAGAATGAGAGAGAGAAAACACCGTTCCAAGTGGATTCACACTGTGCTATACAATAATGTACACATGTAGGGACCGACTGTAAGCTTGACAAAAGTGAGCTCTCACAAAACATCAGGGCCTTGGGAATAGTGAGACTAGACGTCGCTATCAGAAGCTCGGGGTCCATGGCGTCTTTCATTTATCATGTGGGAAGGGATTTTTGGTCCGAGCTGCATAAACCGCACACAGCACTAATGGAAGGTGTCCAGAAGCTGGGAGCTAAACCCTTATTCCCCAGAATCCCTCATGTTCACAAACTATCAGTCCAGTTCGTTTAAGGGTCTGCCCTCAATATGACCCCAAAGGCACACACACACACACACACACGTCCATCTTCATGCTCTGAGACATCCAAGTCCAGAGAGTGTGTCCTCTTCTTCTGCACGACCCTCCATGCTTCTTTTCCAACGCGATCCTTACCTACGTATCATTTTTTGGACAGGAATTTCATCTTGTTTCCTGAAAAAACATAAACACAAGCAACAGATTTGATCAAGACAGGTGAACATTTGCACATACCAGTGAAGGATTACGCTATATATGTGTTTTAACACTCATATAGTGTATGAGGTAAGGGTTTACTTGTAAGGAGAGAGTGTAGGAGGAGGAGGGGGGGGTGTACAATAAATCTCACCTAGCCCCTTGAGGAATTTGTTAACTCCTCGTTGTTCGCTCCCAGGCAGCGAGTCCAGATACTCCTGTGCTCTCACCTCAAACAGACCTGCACACAAAAAAACACACAGGTTATTAAATCCAGCATTCCCATTTACACATAACAAGAATCAAGATGCAGCCATATTTTGGTAGGCTTCTAAGAAAATATACACATCTATATAAATCAAAATACATAAAAGAAACCCCTGATTTCAGCTGGACTAACTTGGATAAATAAAGGTTGAATAAATTGTGTATCGCATAAACGGAGTAGATTACTATGGATTAAAACAACACTGAAAAAACAGCAGATGGGTTTAACATTGTTGTGCTGGAGTGCAGCATCTAGGCCTATGGAACAACTTTCTAACATGCAATTAGCAATTATATATGCAATAAGAAATATATTCAATTTCAATTTGGAAGTAATGCACACTGGTATTGAAGGGGCGCAGGCTGATAGAGAAAAAAAAAATCAGAAAAAAAATGTAAAGCTCAAAAGCAAAAAATATGAATTTATTTTGAACAAGAGTTTTAAATCTGCTGCAGTGGGATCACAGGTAATTAAATAAGGCACCCTGACACTTCCTCTCTCAGTACCTCGGAGTCCCTGCCTGCGTAGCTCCCTCTCCTGGATGAAGCCGGTGAACATCTGGGTCTCCATGAAAACCTCCAGGAACCTCCTCAGGCTCTTGGAGGTCACCGCCTTGCGAAAGGCCTCGCGCTGGAAGGACGAGGAGGAGGAGGAGGAGGAGGAGGAGGAGGGGTTGGGCGTGGAGGGAGAAGAGACAGAAGAATCATCCTCACGCTCCGCTCCGCCCATGAAGAGGGAGTAGTGACCCACCATTTCCACGAAGAAACGCACAAAGGCCTCTGACACCACCGTGCTGAGGGAGCAGGAGTCTGGGAAGAGGCAGGAGAGAGAGCCAGGAGGAGGAGGAAGAAGAGAAAAGAGAGAGAAAGGTTTAGGATTTGGTCATAGGAGTTAAAGGGGCAATAAGTAAGATTTTTACTGCTCCATATGTGACCATAATATATCTACAGGTGGTTGAGAGGATTGTTGATCAATACCAATGACTCAACCATACTTGTTGAGATTTCTGCCTTTCAAAACTTTCAGTAAGCCAAAAAAGAAAATAAAGTATTATTACCGTATTTTGCATAGTTATACCTCTTCACTAGATGTTTCTGTTGGATCTTTGCTCTGATTAGCTAGCTTACTTATCTCTATTGTGAAAATGTGACTCATGTCAATTCGTGTCGATTACAGGCAACCATAACTCAAGAAACAGGTGGAGACTGTGCCAGAGACTTGTGTAGGAGGAGACCGTTCTGCAATTCCTACTGGTCACTGATAGAGGCTGACAGAGGTCATAGATTATTTAAAGCCATTGTATAATTTGACATTTTGTTTGTATGTTACATGAATATTTATAGCACCATTGCTCTGCTATTTCCTTTCAAAGTGAATTCTGTGGCTCAGGTATTCATGTAAACTGTAGGGTCAGGGTCACTCCATGTTGTCAATCAGCTGCACACCGATCGCCACTGGTTTGGTGGGAAGGAGAGACTGAGACGGGGGCTAAGTGTGTTCGTCATCCTATTTTCCTTCAAATTTACCAACTATGGCTTTAATGTGTGGCTACAATATCTGTCCACAACAGTAGAGGGTGCCACTGGTCCTAACTCAGATAAATTGATAGTGTTATCTTTGGCATATTTCTGGTGAAAACAGAAACCTAAATCTAAATAGAAGCAATAGTAAGGGTGCTCACCACTGGGGAGATCTCCTTTCTCACAGGCCAGCTCCCTCCTCTTGTCCAGCACATGCTCCAGCGCAGCCTGCAGCTTGTGGGGAAGAATGGAGTCCTCATCGTCCAGCTGGAGAGGAAAAAAAAACCTTAGGTCAGTGGAAAGTATGTAAATGTATTCAAAATATTGCAATAAATATTTGTACACCAGACAGTTACAGCGGATAACTGGCACAGTGAATTTCAGCTTCTTCCTTCTGGACGTAGGTATATAGTCCCAAAGTGCAGAACAAAGCGGTATAAAAATAGCTTTGTTCCAGCCGCCATCACTCAGATGAACAAGTCGTAGCAACATTGCACAGATGATATAGAAGGAATGTTTATTTATTTATTTATTTTATCTTTTAGTTTTTGTGGTTTAGTGATGAGTTTTAGTGATTGGAACTTTGAATACTTTTATTATGTTTGTCTACTGTTTGTGTTGTTTCTAAAATGTGTGTCAAGATGGATGACTCTTTACTGCAAACCAAGTCTACCTACGTACAAATAAAGTAACCTGAACCTGAACCTAAATTAACATATTGCATTCAGAGCTAGTCACAACATAATGGATTTTAAGAATGAGCTAACCCCTGTGCCATGCCCATCTATTCCCATACACAGTACTGTTATGTCTATGTTTCTATGCATTCTACCTGTCGCAGGAAGCGGCTGTTGCCGAGGTCGACCACCAGGACCTGAGGGAAGAGCAGAGAGAGGGTGATGTCATTTCCCGGAGCCATTGTTCAGTGGAGGAAAGGGTCGGAGATCAAGTGCACCCAAGTCGGTATATATCACATAGAAAAAAAACAACTTGTCTCACCTCTTCGATGGGCAGCTCTTTGAGTCGAGGCAGAGAGCTGGAGAGAAGGCCGACTATAAAGGGGGTCGGGGTGCAGACGATATCCAACATGGAGGGCGGCAGCACAGGGATGTAGGTGTGCTGCCAGGTGAAGGGGTAGAGGAGAGCCACCACTGCATGACAACACTGAGACAATGTGCTGGGGAAAGAGAGGAAGATAGAGAGCGAGGTTAGCACTCATATAACACTGTGCATGATGATAACTCATAATAGTTACTAATCATTATTGGATGTAATAATATTGTAGAAAATAATAGTCTTTCAAAGAAAACTCAAGAAAAGTCTTTCATAAACCTGCCCATGGAGTATTGAATACTCGCTGTTAGATTTTATCAATTTATGATGTTCAGTGAATTCCAGGAGTTATTTTGATGAAGTGCTAGAATTTACTTCTTTGGTGGGCCCACTTTCCCTAAATCTGCCTCATCTATTTCCCGGAATTACTTTCAACAAGAACAGCCATGAACTTGCAGAGTGAGAGTTTTTCCAGTCAAGAAAAAGTGTCCCTTACTCAAAACCCAACAATGTCTTGTGGCAGCAATGCATTGTGGTCTACTGTCAGTCAGTGGAGAAACTGGCATCTCTGACTCTTCTACGATGGATTTCTCCCTGTATGATTGTTGAATGTTGATGCAAAATGGCAGCTAAAGAAGCCCTTTCTCTTTGATTCTGAGGATGTGATTATTTTACAGTGATGTTTTAGATAGTTGAAACAATTTTCTCCTATCAAATTCCATTGTCGCTGCACAGAAACCCCTCAACATTATCCACAGGAATAGGAAAATGCATGAAATGGGCCCAGAAATGCAAGGCACGTCACCAATAGCTGTTTTTTTAAACACCGTTAAAATGTTTTAGGGTGGATTTTTTCTTTAACTGCCCCAAATACAAGTCTACACTCTACCACAAGATGGTGCTAGACCGTCTCAACAAATACCCTCTCCTGCACCCATTTCTTAGTTTGGAACATAATGTAAGCAATTCATTTGTGTTTGGTCTTAGGAAACCTGTCCTTACTGTGAGAAGAATGCTAAAAAGCATCTTTTAGAGGAGTGTGATGTAACACTTATAAAAAGTATACAGCGGCAGCAAAACACACTCGCCCCACACTGTTAACTTAATGCCTCCCGTGTGTGCGCCTGGTCTCAGTTAATTCATTCAAAAAGTGATTGAGGAGGCCAAGTTTCCACTCCACAGTAGAAAATGTGCATTGACTCGTGATCTGCTTATGAGGTCTGGTGAGAAATGCTTCTCATGCTACCTTTTAAACAGCAGTGCATAGACACAGAGGGAAATTACAGAAAAAAACTTAATCTAAATCAGAGTTTATGTCCATGTACAGTAAAAAAATGTGGTTTAATTATCTTGCCCAAAGCACCAGGTGGGTGTTATTTGAACTAAATTGGGATACAATGAGTGTTTCCGCTGAGCCCGCAAGCTAAACCAGGTGTACCTCAACAGCAAAGAAAAAAAGAAAACCCAAATTACACTTTGTGACCCTGACCGCAGTGCTACCAGCGTAAGAGTTAAACCTTTTAGTGAATCGCGTGGGTGTGATGGCGTCAACGTGCACACGTTAGCTCTGGAGCCGTCTCCTAAAAAGCCTAACTCCTTCTATCTGGCGTCCATGACAGTTTTCCAGAGAAAGAAATGATTGTTCCCCAGACGACTGTATAACACAACAGCATTCCTTCCTTTAACACTTGCTCGGTCTCTTCCAACAGCCTTTCTGTCGACTTGACGTCTCTCTGTCATATCCTTCACGCTGTTCTTCCTCTTTTCAGCATCGTGCCCCTGCCTTCACTGCTCTGATCATAACTGAGTGTCATTGTGAATGGATTTCAGTGTGAGCCCAGGGAGGACGTTGTGGCTTTGACCCACCAACCCACCCCCCTTCGAATTACATGTATCCCTATATTTTCCTTTTTAGAAAAAAAGAGTGGGATGGTTTAGTTATTAAATCACTTTTGGTCTGAGAGGATAAACCAGAGAATCTCACAAGAACATACAAGGACAGTCATGACCAACAGCTTGGTCACTGAACAGCTGTTACAGCAGATGGGAATCAAACACACAAATCTGTAAACACTGTCCTCCAAAAACAAACCTAAGCCATATGGATGCTGCAACAAACCTCCAACCTTCTCATAACTGAGTGCGCTGAGAATGGAATTGATCTGCTTCTGAAGTTCTGAAGTAACAATTTCTGAACTAACTGAAGCTTAACTTGAGACTATCGACAAATTAAGTTACAAGGAGACACCAGACAAACGGCTCTGTCAATGAACAGCTAATTTCATATTGAAGGCCAATGTGTGTGGCGGTGGCTAAAGCAGTAAACGGGAATCAGTCCCATGGCTCCATAAGAGCAATGTACCCATGGTGACATTTACCTTTAATGCTTTAGCTGACACTTATCCAAGCAAATTAGAGAATTTTTGAACCTGTGATCTTTGGGTTACAGAGTGGTCTCTCTCCAACCACTTGGTCCCCTAACAATATACCTGAGTTTGTCGGCAGTGAAGATGACCCTGCGCTCCAGCAGTAGGGAGGCAAACACCCGGAGAAGCAGACGCAGGCTCAGTGAGGAGAAGAGACATTCAAAGTCCACATGCTCCAGACGGGAGTCGGACGGCCGACACAGTTCTATCACCTGGAGGAGAGAGAGAGAGAGGGGAAAGGAGAGAGAGAGAGACAAACAGAGAGAAGCAGACTATTAGACATTGATGCACACAACCTCACACACATGCACACACACAAACACTACTACACTACACTACACAATGTTACTATTCCACTGAGCACCAGACTTCATTTTTGGCAGTGTATAGCCCAGCAGTTTTAGACCAAGCAGTAAATACATTATTACATATTTAAACAATGCACAAACAGCTGTAAATATCAAAAATATGCACCATAGAAGTACACGATGATGCTTTATTTTTGTCATTTACCCCAGAAGATGTAGTCTAAGAAATAGACATCTATTAAACTTTCACTTTTAAACCCTATGTAGCCTAATTTTAGCCTAGATGCCTGCAACCATTTAGACCTCTTTTATGGCTAATGGCTAACTGCTCAGTAGGATGCATCAGTCTGACTTGATTTCTTGATAAAAGCATGTATATTTGGCCTCCAAGGATGGCACAAGAAGGTATTAGTGCAAACACTGATTTCCATCATCTCTCACCTCTGTCCCAGAGCCAGGTAGGAAGTTCTTGACGGTGATGGTCCGTCCCGGAGCAGGGAAGGGAGCCTCCATAATGCCTCTCATGAAGGGCTGCACCAGCGCAGGAGAGATGGCCCTCCTCTTCTCCACTTCATCCAGGATCTGGAGAATGAGACAGGCCAGGAGGCAGTATAATTTGAATATTGATATATATTTATATGAGCATAGATATGCAGAGGCCATCCGGGTACTTGTGGGGCACCAGTCTCTCTGACCCAGTGGTTTTTGATCCCCGTCCTGTTGGTTTTAATTCTTGCCATCTAATCAGAGACTGATTTACACTTGGGATGCCAGGTGAATGCAGTTAAGCAGTACTCCGAGTCCCAGGAACTACTGTTCTAACTTAATCTTTTGCAATATTTAGTGTAAATGAAAACATTTCAACCTGTTTTTATTCATAAAGCCAGATTTTTGCCTCATGAAATGTTTATTTATTATGTAATTACCATCTCTTTGTAAAATAATGTAGTTGATATGGTAATGATCAGCGTACCATCTAATGAATGAATCATGTTCAGATAACACAATGTGATGACATTGAGGATCCTTCGGCTGTTACCATTACAAAGTTAACTCTTAACATTTTGCAGTCAGCTGAAAGTGGAGACAGACAAATATGTAAAAGTCAATACAGCATCTGGCTCACAGCTCACCGTGAACAGATGGGAATTCATGAGAGGGAGAAAATGTGTATCCCTCTAACATGTTTTTTTCCACTTGGTCCCACTGCACTGTGTGCATCTATGTTGTATGCAATACACCTACTACACATCTGTACAGCGTTAACTTGTGTAGCTGATCTGATACAGATGCAGTATATTCAGTGTACCATGAACATTGAGCACTTCCAATGCAGAAACAGCAATCAATCTATGTTCGCCTTCTTCTATAACAGCAGATAATATTTACCCACCTACGCCCATCATTACATGCATACACAACTTTAGCAATGACATATGTACATAATGCACATTGCACAGATATTTACGTACACACATCGACACACATATAAATCTGAGGCTCATTACAGGGAACCTATTCTGCTAAAGTAACCACATCAGCTGCAGTCAACATGTGTCTCTCTGTACTGGAGCCAGGGCTACAAGGCTCTGTGGGAAAGTGGCTACCAGGGAGAGGGTGGGTGCGGCCCTGTGGGTACCATGGGTGGTACCGCTAGGCACTCTTTATGTGGGGTCCCACTCTTTCCCCACTCTCACAGTGGGAAGTGTGTGTGTGTGCATGTGTGTGCAATACATTAAATCTGTGCGATTTAATTTCAATCGATGCAAATAATGCATTTTAACTGTGTGTTTATGTAGGCCTACTTGTGTGTAATTGTGTTCATGCTCATGCACACTGTAGCTACCTTGGAGAAGAGGTCGAAGCAGCCCAGGCGGCTGACGATGCAGTAGACCTCAGGAAGCCTCCGGCCTTTACCGCTGGGCTGTGAACAGCCAGCAGGAAACAGACAGTCAGCCTCAGAACAACAGCGCGTCACAAGACTGCTCACCCAACTACAACTACAGGATTAGACCAGTGGAGCAAATCAAAGCCTTTGTTTCACCGAGGCTTTGAAGGTGCAATTAAAAAAAAAAACAGAATCAGAATCACTTTATCCACCAAATTCAAGAAATTGGCATTTGTCTTGGTAACACAATTGCAGCAACTTACATAGTAGCACAACACAAAGGAAAGAGTAAAAGAAGTTGAAGACATATTAAATTAACCAGCTTATAAAGCAAGACCAAATTAAGAGAAATGCATCTAGTGATATATTATTTGGACACGACATGGGCAGCAGCATTTTGGGAGCCTACCAGTAAACGCCGACAGTAGCCAAACCGCCTGCTCCCATCCTCACCGGTCAGGACAAAGGAGAACGTCTCACTGGGGGGGGGGGAAGAGATAATTGAGACACACTGGAAACTATTTTGAGCCGTAAAACTTATAACACATAGAACGAGCTGTTGTGGGAACAGAAAACTCAGCTCTGGACTGGACTTTTCTAGCCAACTAGGTGTTGTAAACAATGGCCACACTTTGTACTTGAGAAGGAAGACCCTCGGGGCAGGCTTACTCTGCAAATACCCACACAAAGGCATCCAAGTTTTACCTGACAGGACATTCATTGACCAGTGACGACCCTCCAGACAGGGGAGTGTGTCAGACAGTTCAATGGCTGGGTCTGCAGGTGTGTGTTTGGCGGCAAGCATAGCTTGTGCCAACAGCATTCCTCTGGCCCTTCACCCATCAAACATTTACCACCAGGTAATTATTAGCCGTCACCCTTAGGACACACATCATCACTTCTCGGAACAATGCAGTCCTTGAGAGGCTAAGCTAGGTGGTATTGGGTAATATGAGCAGTTTCAAACAGCATACAAAGAGTGGTGATTTTGTAATAGTAAACCAGGTGTAAGGTGATAAATCCACCATGTTCCCTCCCTGTAATCATTCGTCATCGTCATGCAGCGCCATATAGTTAAAGAGAGTGTAGTCATTTTTATGAGTTAAAAGGTCATTTGTAATTTCCATTTTTGGCTTTACTTTCTCACTAATAAGCAGTTTGTGTGGTTATTAGCATGGCTAGCAGCTGAGGCAATCCCACTCTGATGAGACATTCCCGTATCCCTGTTTCGTGTTGCTTTTTTATGCTCCTGAGCCCCGAGGCACCAGTCACACTCCTACTGACCTGGGGAAGTTGTCGACAGGCGCCCAGTCTTTGGCATCGGGGAAACAGAACTGGGGGATAACCTTCAGCTGGTCCTCAGTCTCCCGCATGAACTTGAAGCTTCTCTCCAGCTATAGGCGAGAAATGAGAATATTTGATTATGATGCACAATGTTTCATACATTCTGTATATCCCTTAGAATACAGACACATTAAGAATAGAATTAAAAGGGAATACATGCTATGTATTCATTTTTGAAAATAAATAAATCAATTGTCACCTAATATTTGTTGTTCACTTTTTAACCACAGCCTCAGTGTCACTGTGTCTATGTAAAGGACAGAGGATATATTTTCTGTTCATGAAGTTAGAGTTTCTGTAGGTGGCGCTCTTTTCTTTGTCTGTTCAGCCATGGTGGCTATCGCTGCTCATGCTAACTACCCAGTTCTTCTTCTATTTATTCCAAACATTGAATCATTATTGTGTTACATCAATTGGCAATAGAGAGTAGCAAAACCGATATCTATTCATATGAAAATGTTGAAAATGATTCTTTCTTGCCAGCAATCATTTTTTTCAGAATAGGTATCCCATTCTTCCCAATGGAGGATGTCTCATTTTGGAATGAAATGCTTCAATACCAATGCTGTCCCGTTTTACCTTGAGAGGGAACTGCTGTGTGACTTCTGGAAGGTATGGAACTCCGGCCTTGGTCTTGTTGAGCGCAACAACAATAAAATACTCAAAAAGTTTCCTCTCCTGCAGCTCCATCAGATCCTTCTCCAAGGTCCGGTACCGCCCCGTCTGCCTCAGCATGGACTGGACCGACACCAGGCGCTGGCTGTGGGCTGAGGCAACAGAGAAACACACACACATTCATACAAATACATACATGATGTACACACACACTACTACAAGACATACTGCACTTCCGAGTATATTTTTGTTGTTAGATGTCATTTTGTGAACAACGGAATGACTGTCAATACTGTAGGTGACAAGATAACGGTGAAAAGAAAGAAAAGCATTATCAGAATCAGTTTTCATGTACATGCTCTCATGCATATTTCTAATGAATGAAATAACACTGAAACAAAACTATCCCATATTTTGCTCAGCATCCCCTGAGCCCTTCTGAGCCCCTGTGGGTCCAAAGACGTCACTTTTTCAGAAACATTGTTGTAGAAGACATTATCTCTGTATTGGCTAAAGCTAGATTTTTTTTTCCAGTTCTCACCTTTTAGTTTCTCCTCCGTGTCACTCTCCGACTCGCTGTTCTCATCTGTCACTACATCAAAGAAAAAAGTGAAAAGGGAAAAGACAGACATGTGTGAGGAGGCTGCAAATAACAATCACAGGAAACTCAGCGCACAAGGTATTTGCTCTCATTGCATTCATTCCAGCTACATTTGTGTTTCATATTACCACACAACACTACCCAGTCCTCTGAAAAATGGGTCAGTCTCAACTGACCCAAAAATGTAAACTTGCCCATAAAGCTAAGTGAACACATATGGCTCCAAATATTGTTCCTTTTATGGAGATCGACCTGTAAGAGGCCGTTCTGGTAAAGTTTCTCAGGATGGTGTAGTGAAGGAAAAGTGGTGAAAAGAGTATACAGGGGGTAGAGTGATGTAGTGCTTAATAAAAAGATGGATAAATTATGAACTCAAGTTGGCTAGCACCATAAGAGAACAAACACCATTATGAACAAAAAAAAAGTGTCAGCCATGACCCGAAGTGTACCTGGAAATAGGAAAAAATATTTAATAATATAGTGTGTATTAATAATGCATATAAAATGTATACCTACTTTTGAACAGGTTGTATATTTTCACAGTTAATGTTTTATCTTCCTGAAAACACCCTGTTTCTGTGTAACTTACATGACTCTGCTACAAGTTACTGTTATGCAGTTATGCATGTTGTGGATATAGTTTAAGTGGGTTTACTCTTCACTAACTTCCCTGTTGAGGGGCAAGAGAATGAAGGGTAAAACAAACCAAGTTGTTTTTTTGTGACCAAGGCCTGCTTTCAGGAGAGTTTAACCCTCACCTCTCCCTGAGCTGGACTCGGTAGACTGAGACACCCTCTTCATGCGTTTCTTCCCTCTCCGTGCCTCAAAGATGCCATTGATTTTCAGCACCATCTGTAGGAGGTAAAGGGAAACAAAAAGTCCATATTTATGTCTATGACCTAAAAAACAAAATGTGCCAAACCCACACAAGATCATTTCAATACAGCTTCTGGGAGGCCTTCCCCTAGGCACACTTCTCAAAGGAAATATCTGTCAAAAAATTTTCCCCAGCGTTACTCATCCCCTGACGTCAGCATGAGTGGACCAGTCCAGAACCTCAGCAGCAGACTGAACCATAAATCACAGAGAGAGGTGGTGTGTGTTTTGTGAACCTCTCAGACCCGTACCTTGGGGATTTTCCTTCGTCGGCGGTTGTAAGGGTCTCCAGAGAGACTGGGGGTGTCGTCGGGGCTGCTGGGCGTGGAGGGGGGGCTGATACGGGACGGCGAGGAGATGCCGGTGTCCCGGCCGGTCTTGCGTAGCTCCAGGAGCTTGAAGCTTCGTCGTTCTGAGTTCTGTCTAAAGAAACCAGACTTGGAGGAGAGCTGGTGGGGATGGAGAGAGCAAGAGAGATACATGTGGGTATAAATGTTAGTATAACACTAATCTCACAAGTCAGATTCACCATATACTGATTCGACTCTGAGTTACCGAGAAAACTCTGTCTCCATGGAAATATTTGGTTTTTATGGTGATGTACTGGTGCCATAACGTCATGGTCATCAAATTTGTACCTTAGTTGGAGTGTCAGGGACAGGAGATGAGGAGGCAGGTGAAACACATTTGCTTCCAAGGCAGCTTCTCTCCAGCTCTATATCTTCGTAGGGGTTTTCCTTGGATGGAGGGTCTTCAAAAGGAAACATTTGTCAAAACAGAGAAATCAACGACACCGCAAATAGCCCCCACGCTGCAAGCTTATGAAACAGTGGATTAAGTATTCTTTCCATATCAGTCATGTTTCTGACTTTTTGTTTTGCCAGACTGTTCCCACTCCAGATGTGCAGGCAGGAGTGCGCTAGCCCAGCTCATATTTCACTGTGATGAGACGCACAACTGCCGCTAGCACGAATAACACTAACTCTAGCCACCAGTCCTCTTCTGCAGATAAGGAGTGAGGTATATAGGCCCATTTTCCAAGGCCGCTGCCTCTCTCTTCTCTCTTTGTCTCTGTCTCCCTGTATCTCTCCTCTACTCTATCAATCCATCCACCAGATGTGACCTGTAGGAGTAGGAGGAGGTAGAAGGATAGAAAGGGACGTTCAGTTCCCCGCTTTCTCTCTCTCTGAGGAAAACAAGGGATCGGCGCACTGTTTTTCACATTGCTGGCTGCTGAGAGCGACAAGCTTAATCTCTACGGTGTGTTTGTGTGCGTGAGCTGTGCGCAAGTGAGCATCCTGTGTGCGTGTCAGACCAGTCATCAGTGCATGTGTGCATGTGTCTGAATACATGCACCGGTGACAGTTGCTTTCATCTCAATTTAAAAAACACTAACTGTTGTTCGATGAGAGCCTGCATAGTGTGTGGAGGATGAAGACAAGCCCATGAGGACCAATCATCACACCCGCTCATTACAGTCTACTACTGTCTCTATCTCTGCCTCTGCCTCCCTCTCATAGGCATTGACCTGCTTATTTGAACAGAGGGCTATAGTGAGTCTCTGAGTTACTTTACCCATGGGGAGGTGCTGGGGCTTTGGTGAACAATGTCTGAGTATTTAAAAGAACAATAACACTGAATGAAAGGAGGAAACTACACAGAGACCCAAAATAAGCTGTGGCATCACCCAAAGATAATTAAACATAATTGAATTGTTATGATTAAGCTCCCCAGCATTGATCTTTATATATATATGAGCAGCAGCACTCATTATACAACTGTCTCGGTGATGAAAACCAAAGAGACGTTGAAGCCATTGCCAGAAATGTGCTATGGCCTGAAGCCATTCATATGCCCCCCGCTGCGGTGACAATCATACAAGAAAACCTCAGCTAAGACCTCACAGAACACGACTATTATAAGTTATGAAATGAAACAACATGAAATGAGTTAGGTGGGGTAGGCATAACAGTGCAGATAATAAAGTACGAACGTAGGTCATGTTGCTACGTATCATTTTTAATAAGAGTGGAGCAGCATGCTTCTAAATTAAAATGCTGGAGCAGAAAAACAGAACAGACTAAAGAAGCATGGCCTCCCCATCACCTCAGCTGCTGTTCAATCTGAACTCTGTGACACACACTGACATGAGAAATGGAGCTAAATGCTCATGTAACATATCAAGGGCATATACATTAAATAGGTCAAACTGCAGCCTACAACCTTTCATAATAAGACTCTTTTGCAAAGACAAATCAAAGCTTTTACAGTCTGCAATGCTGATAATGTGACTGTTTAACGATGTACCTTTTGAAAACACATGAATCAATAAAAGCTATGTTTCCTATTAGGCTATTCAACGGCAGCCCTATGCTCCTACCATATTTTCATCCAGATCAGGTGTGATATGTATAGTTTACCTAGTATGTCCTCGTACACATTCTCCTCTGATAAAGTGCGTGTGAGGCCCAGTCGGGACTGAGCGTACCAGTCCACCCTGCAGCCCTCTGTAGACGACTGGAGCAGGTCCTCAAACTCATAGGACTTCCTGGTGGACAGAGGGACACACAGATTTAGGCAAGGCAAGGCAAGTTTATTTATATAGCACATTTCATACACAAAGGCAATTCAAAGTACTTTACACAAGATGTGTAAGACATTAGATAAGAAATATGTTGTAAGATAAATATTTATAAAAAATAAATTAAAAGAGATGAGGTGGATAAGAAGAGAGAATAAATAAAGAATTAAAACGAATAAAAGAGAATAAAGATCAAGTTGCATATGCAGTGCAGAACAAAAAAGTTGGGAGCCTAGTTTTACAATGGTCAAAGTTGGGGCGCTTCTGAGATCTTCTGGAAGTTTGTTCCAGCTATGTGTAGCATAATAGCTAAATGCTGCCTCACCATGCATAGTTTTAACTCTGGGAAGCATTTAGGAGTGTTGCACACTAAATACAAATAGGAAGAGGAGGGAGGGAATGTAGACTGTGTTTGCGTATGCACTCACAAGTGTGTGTTCGTGTGTATGTGTATGTACAGTATGTGTGTTGATGCCTCAGTATGCCTGATATGCCAAGCCGGCAGGCAGGCAGGACGTTCCTCTTGGCCCGTTCTGAATGCCCACCTCTGTCTTTCAGCACTGCCAAACAGTCTAGCCCAGTAGAATAAAGTGCACACAAGCAAACACAGATGCATGCATCCACACATGCATGCATGCATGCACGCACATACTTGCACTTATATGCACACACACGCACGCTCACATACACACACACACACGCTGCCCAGGTCACTCACAGAGAGACAGTCTGACCAAACAAAGGGCCTGAAACACCACACTTGAGCAGAGAAAGGCCTCCACATATGGTATGGAATGTAACAGAGCCAAGCCAAGCTCCAAACAAGAATGCAGACCACTGGAGAAAGTGAACAATAGACATACTCCAATACTGCAGAGTTCACATTTTTTGGTTTCCCTACAGAACTCTTGTTTGTTTGATTGAAACCATCTGAAGTCAAGCACTACTTGGAGGACGCCTGCAAATTCCTATATGTTTATTGTAGTTGGCGAATTCTGATTCTGATTCTGACTGCTTTAGATGAATTAGACAAAATTTTACTAGTTGAATTTCTAACACTACTAAACCTGTCCCTTAATGATTGACTACTCCTTTGTGACACTAAAAGGCCTTGTGAAATGGTTTTTATTGTCAAAGCGAAACTTCTCGATAAAGCCAGGGGCCTCTTAGACATGACTCACACAACTTTACATGTTGTTCTCCCCCTCCAGCAGAATTTTGGAATGAGGAATGAGTTGAGTTGATGTGTACATTCCTCAGATCCAACCGATGAGCTCATGCTTTGGGATATTTAGAAACAGGGTGATGTCATCAGTGGCTGTGATTTACAGCAGATGTGGGAGATGCTGTACACTTGAGTGTTAGGTTGGTGGGGGGAGAGGATAACATTTAAGTCTACAGGGTCATCATTGCTTAAATGTGATTATGAAGGAGCAGACTGAACAATTTGGTTTTGTAAAGTTAGCTTTGAGGTTGAGAAGAGTAAAACACAACCTGGCTTGATGGGGTGAGGCTTACTTATGTCTTTTGAGCAGATACATAACGTTTGTGTTATCAAGCTTTAGAAAAGCGCTTTTAGTAAGAGTATTGGGTGTCTGCCACAGCGTTGATGGTCAAAACGAATCATATTTTTGGTCCTCTCATCTCATCTCAGTCTCTTACCTGTTACTGCTGTCCCGGGGTTTGTCAGCCCATGGTCTCCTGCAGACTCCTGGGGGTGGGCAGGTAGGTAGCGGTGGAGGGGGAATGGAGGGCAGAGGGGGCAAGTTCCTCTTGCCCTTCCCCGATCCGGGCCCTGAGGCTGGGGTACTGGGCGGTGTGTGGTGCTGGAAGGTTCTCTGAGGTTTGGGTAAAGGGTTTATAGACGGAGCTCCAGGCTCAGTGTATACGTTCTCAGGATCCCCCTCCCTCCTCCTCCGTGACCCCCCAGGCCGAACCACGTCGAAAGTCCCAAAAATGGGCTCGTTGGCCCTCTTTTCTGTCTCCTCCTGCTCCTCCTTTGAAGGAGGGCAGAAGTAATTCCCTGGGAATGCCAGTGAGGGTTTGTCGGGAACCTCCTTCATTGCCTGCTCCAGTTTCTTAATATGAGTTAAAACTGATTTCTTGTCCTGGGGTTGTTCCGGTGGCTTAGCACCCCGTGGCCCTCTCTCCAGGATCACTTCCCTGTCTCTGTTTGTTGGGCCTTCTGGAGATTTAGGCCTTGAATCCCCCAGCTTTCCTACATTCTCCTTCCCTGAGTCCTGCCTCTCCCAGCTGACAAACCTCTTGCTGTCTGTCCTTTGGACTTCTGCAGCTTTGGATTCCTTTTTCCTCACTGTCTCAACCTCCTTCTGCATTGTGCTCAGCGGACATGTTCCTGTAGAAGTTAGGGAGCCAGGCTCCTTCTTGCCCTCCCATTGTGAGATCTTATCCCGGATGCTGGCCGTCTTAGCTCCCGCCGGGCTCTTGTTGTTGTTCAACTTGCCGCACAGCCCGTTCTCCATGGCAGGGGTCCGTGGGTCGGCGGTGGTGGCTCTCTTGTGAGCCAGCATGGTGTCAGGGGGTCCCAGGCCGTCACTTGGGCTAAGTAGGGGGGAGAGGGGACGCTTGGTGGCCACAGCAGTGTCCCTCCGGTCTCTGTCCCCCGGTGGCCCGCACACCTCTTGGCGCTGGGGCACCGCAGACGACGGAGCCTCCCCAACCTTCAAGCCACAGCACTGGAGCCTAGTGGAGAAACACACATGCATATGAACATACACACTTCATTCATTAATTCTACCTGCTTAATCCTTGTAAGGGTCGCAGGGGGTTGGAGCCTATCCCAGTATACATTGGTTGGAAGGCAGAGACACTAATCCATCACAGGGCAAACACTGACACTTCATACCAAATTAGAGTCTTCAAACCACCTAACTAACTTGTATGTCTGTGTAGGAATGTGGGAAACCAAAGTAAACCGATACGAACATAGGCAGAACATGCAAACTCCACACAGAGTTTTGAAGAATTTCCTTCTTGCGGTAAGGCGACAGTTCTAACCACTGAACCACTGCTCCAACCGATAGAGTACAACTTTAGAGCCACTAAATTCATCCCAGACAAAATAACAGAGAGAAAGACCACACTGCGCTATTGCACTGTTTGTCATCTCTAATGAATTATAGTGTAATTATTTTCGTGGAGACGTCAGTTGCTGTCTTTAGTATACAAAACTCTATGGTGGTGTTATTGTCAGCATAGCATGATGTTCTGCATATCTCTGAAAATTGGCCACACAGTTGGAGCACTTAGATTTCTGTCCAAATAGAACTTTTTTTATGGAGTAAACAAGGAATTCTTGTTAAACAGCTCTGTGTGGTGCCTGTGTTTTAGCTGTGAGTCACTCCTGGAAGATTACTAGGTCACGACTGTTTGAACTTTGGGTTTGGGGGTCAAAGTTTACAAGCTACACACACAGCTATTTCTGGAGAGGAGATGAAAGTATACACAGAAGAGGGGAGAGGCCGGAGTGTAGACGTGCATCTTTTCTTTTCCAATCCTGACCCACTAAACTCTGTTTTGGCCCGAAGCCTATTCATCAGATGATTAGATTTTCAACAAACGGAGGAAGTGCGGCCTTGCTGGGTGACTTCTGATGACATCGCTGGATGTGAAAGCCAACAGTCGCAATGCAATCTGGAGGAAATCTCTGGGGGAAACAACCAATTCAAGTTTCCTCAGAAGGATAGAAAAAAAACTGTAGCTGTTTGAATTATGACTATGACCAGCATGGAATTGTAACCAAAAAATTCCCTTGCAAATATCTTATGGTTTTATTAGTTTGGCCCTCTCACCCTCTCCCCCTTTCTCTCTTTCTCTCCCCCATTTTCCTCAGTTGAAGCAGCAGTTTTTATTAAGCATGAGGCAACAGAGGGGAAAAACTAGGTCAAATAGGAAAGCCAAGGAAAGGAGAACGGGGGTATGATGGGGGGTTGAGTGAAGGAGTTACAGACGGTGAAAGAAAGAGGTAGAAAGAGGGAGAGTGAAAAAGAGGAGTTAGATGGAGGAGGGAATCAATAGTGCTCTTTCCCCGGCTCATAAATGCACTTGCTTAATAGAAAGAGAGACAGAGAGAGATGCAGAGACAGACAGAGAAAGTGGGCGCTATGGGAAGCTTGCCTCTCACCCGCGGCCATAGATGGGTGGGGGAGAGAGATGAGGGTCAGTGTGGGCAGAAGGAGGTTCGGGGGTACAAGGGTACAAAAGCATCTCTGACCAGCTGAGCTAACACGGGACCAAGGGAATATGGGGAAGGGGTTGAGATAGAGAGAGAGACAAAGTTATCTTAGCCTGGCTCTTAATAGCAATAATTCTGATTGTTACATCCCTGCATACAACATCCAATTCCCCAGGAGAAATGCATTAATGTTTTTGAAAACAGGCATGTAAGTCCTCAAAACAACAGACAATCCCTCTTATTGCCGCAAACCAAAATCCTTTCATTACAATCCAAATAGCACTAATGCATATTGCTAGGGCGACAGAAGGGACCATAGAGAGCAGCCATAGGGGCATCAGACAGTGGCAGCAGGGGGCCAGTAACAGTATCCAGATGCCAGATGGCCAACCCTGCTCTGCTCTGCTCTGCTCTCTTAGCCCTGCTATTGTTATACTGTTGACCCGAGTGGAAGGGTCTGTCTCCAGCTTGCCTGAGAGCAACTTTATGATGGTTAGGGGGAATTCGAATTTCAGGCCCAAGTAAACATGTAGGGTATAAGACATGGAACATTACATGGCAGAGTAAAAGTGAAATACTGCAGGCATGTTTTTGTCACACCTGGCAGCTGCCCAGTACAACCACTTCTTCTTCTTCTACTGCTGACCAATGAGCAACCTGACTGGAGCGGTTAAAGGTGCTAGCATGTAGCATTTTCACAACAATGAAATCAATAATCAATGTTGAGACATTACCGCCAACAAACAAGACCATCGATTGAGAGGATTTGCAGCCTATGCGTTATATTTTACACTGTGTGCCACTGGGTCAGATATCACAGGAAATCTGCTGGGTTGCTTCCTGGCACAAAGGGAGATTACTTTATGGCACAAAACAGCGCAAACAGAGCTAAAGCTTTTTTGTTAGCAACAGAGTTTATGGGAAATGTGGTCTCACTTTTGAGAAAGCACTAACAATATGGTGCAAGATAGACACTATTTATAATAGACACGACCATGGTCTACTTGGTATACCAAGGCATCATAATTAATTTGAAAATGATATATTGAGGCTTAAAACGCTACACATAGTACCTTTACAAATTCAAGTTCAATAACTTTATTTGTCCCCGGTGGGGCAATTGGTTATGCAGCAGTGGGACGCATACATTTAGCACACATAAAACACAGGGCACATAAATACAGCAAGACCAAAGACATAAATACACAATAAAAATAAAAATAAAAATACGCAGTTAATTAAAAGATACATGTTATGCAGACAACTACCTTTTCCTCCTAGAGTTTAGGAGGGAGATGGCAGAGGGTACTTACTGGTTGGTGGTTACTGTTTGCTTTGCTCAAGGAACTTTGACAGTATGTCCAAAAATTTGCATTGCCAAAGCACTGAGGGCAGCATTGACACAATAGCAATCAATACAGTAATTTGAGTGGCATGTGTGGCACCTACCCGTTGACTGATTGGTAGATACAGTTGTCAGTGTTTGTACAGAGCAGCAGGGCCCTCCCACCAGTCATGGTGCTAGCAGCTGGCATCCTGGACAGTCAGACAAAGAGAGAAACAGTCAGTGAGTAGGATGTAATACTTGTATATGTATTTTGAGACTGTAAAAAGTGTGTTTACACATGTAATGTTAGTAAACACCAGGGTAAAACAGACCCATATTTCGTCATGAAGTTGCACAGAAAATAAACATTTACAAGTCAAACTCAAACACATGTGAACATAAATGTAGCCAGTCAAATAAATTCCAGACTGTATTTTAACCTAAAGATAAGGCAGACGTATAAACTGATAGATATGGGTTAGGTCAAAAAATGAGTTTCCTACCCAGGACTCGCTTAGAGAAAGGTTTCTGACTGTAGTGTGTGAATGTAAACTACCAAATAGCTTCAACCTCTCATTTCTGTGGCCTATGAAACCCCCTTCTGAACCAGGCTGCGGAGAAGCAGACCTCACGAGTTGCAAGGCATCTCCGCAAACTGCCAGCCCCCACTTGATTAGTAATTGGAGGATACAGCTGAAAACAAAGCTTTAAACGATGGCTAGCCCACAGCCATAAATGCACGAGGTTCCACAGCCCATGTGGCATTATGGAAAACCTATGTAAAATACTGGAAACTCCAAAACGTAATATAATTAAGCTCCATTAGGAAAACATCAGCGGCATCTGCAAGCCAGAAAAGGGCACTCAGTTCAACTTTTTTTTTTCATAGGAATCGCTGATGAGTTATCGTTCAATCTCTCCTCTTTTTCACTCTCCAGAAAAGATTTGTAGACAACTACCGCAGATCCTTTTGTTTTTGCACCTCACAGCCATCATGCAAGCTCTGCTTCCATTCCAGAAAATGACTTCCTTAATGTGCTGTGTGTGTTTTCCAGCAGTACACATTTCCCTCTGTTCTTTATTATGGCCAAACAGTGCCAAGGCAAGTGCGAGGGGACATGCTTGGCCAGTTTGAAATCATTACTTGGTCCATTTGTCAAAGTGTAATGAAACCAGACCCTCTTGGAGCGTAGCTGGACCAACCATAAGTCCCTCATCGAGTTAGAGCCCCCTGTACTCAATGGCTGGGCCTATAAACGCTGGTCAAGGGTTGGCATGAGTGCAGAGCAGAGGGGACTGGCCTCGATTTGGCACAGATGTTGTTAACATGGGAGAGGAGGATAGGTCAGGGCTCCTGCTGGCATTTATTCACACATTTTCATGTTAGGGGCAAATTCGCAGGGACACTAATAGACACTTAGCCACACGCCTGTGTACTCAAAATCACAAAAACACAAAATCTCATACAACAACACGCATACAAAGACAAGGGCACACATCCTGCCAGACAGTCCATCCTCCAGACCAACATATGGATGTGTGTGTATGTGTATGTGTGTGTGTGTGTGTGACTTCATCCAGATGTGCCGGGATACTTCAGGGTATTCGTAGGCCGTTAAACATTTCCTGAGCACCGCGTGCCCCAAAAAGCCCCCCCCCCAACCAATAAACCTGCATTAGCTAACCCTGACACTTCTCTCCCCTGCCCCGCGACTATGTAGGGAATGCAAGTCCAATTCGGCTAAATTCCACAAATTGTTGTCCCCAAAGGCAGTAAGGCAAGGCAAGAAAAAAAGCCACAATTTCGGTAGATTACGTAAAAAAGCAGCCAAATAGCCGAACTCTTCTCTGAGTTAACAACATAATTGGCCCTCTGGGTCCAGTGTTTTGAAATGATTCTGGGCTTGTGTGTTTTTTGTCGGGTTTTTTTTCTGTGCGTTCCAGTGTGAAAGAGCAAATGAACACTATGGAAAAGTTGTGGTCTCATCTGACAAGAAGTAGACAAAAGACATAATATGTTGTGTTTCAACTTTTAGCTTCACTTACAGCTCAGCTTACAGCTCTCTCCTCTCCTCCTCTTTCTCTCTTTGTGTCTATAACCCCCCCCCCCCCCCCCCCCCCCCCCCCCCCCCCCCTCCTCAGTCCAAGGCCTAGCCCCCCCAGAGAGAGGAGAGAGGAGGAGGAGGGTTTGCGTCAGCCCTCTACCGGCCTGCAGGCCCAAATGATTTTCAGCTGTGAGCTGAGCAGAGGTCACATGTTTGAGGGGAAACATCAACCAATTTTTTTCCTTCCTCCTTCTCCTGCTTCTTTTCTCCTCACTGAAACCCAATAGGAAAAAAAAGAACAGAGAAACGAAGAACAGAAATCCAGCGAGGAAAAGGGGGGGAGGGGAAGGAAGAGGGTGGACTGTAAAGAATGTATGCAGCCTCTGAAAAAGTTTAGTTTTACATTTAAAATTTTTTTTTCTGGGTTGCGGAGGGTGTTGCATATCACAGGGGGGAAAGGCGAGATGGAAGATATGGAGAGAGGGAGCAAATTGAAGAGGAGAGGGGGGTTGTCAAAAATAAAGAGGAAAGTGGATATTGTAAAGAATAATACAAGTATACTGTTACACTGTGAAAATAGTACAGGCTTTTAGCCTGTCCCCATTCATTGTTTGGAGCCCCAAGGCCAAAACACAACGTGCTGTTCAGTGGAGACTAATGGAATTCAGCCTGGAATACTAACACAGTGCCTTAAAAGGTAGTTCAGTATTTTAGTACAATTCTGGTTGTAATTGACTAAAACTTGGTTGTCATGTGGAGTGTTACTGAGTTTGAACATGTCTCCAACTCGCTGAGTGACTCATACGCCTAATGACGCTTGGTAATGCTTCCCATTGAATCTACTCGCCTGAACCTGACAAGCAGTGTCTTCACATCTTGTAAAAGCAGTAAATCTGACAGCATTGCCAGTTTTACAGCGCTGGGTTACTGGGGAAACTCTATTGGGGAACAGCAAAGGCTTGGCTATAAGGCCTTTGTCTTCTTTATTGTTAACCCTGACCCGCAGAGCAAGATGGCCACCATAACAATGCGGAGGCCGAGGGAAGCCATCTGCTGAGGCCAATAAAAACATCACAGGGAAGTGTGACCCCTGCGCCCTCTACCTGCCCCGCCTCCCTGACCTTCGCTATGTGAAGTGTGATTGGTGTGACGGGCCGTGCGCGTCGTGGCAGAGGAAGTGCATTGGGAAGCGGTATTGTTCACCAGTGGCTGGGTGGACGGGTGGGCACAGGAGGTGAGAGAGAGAGTTACAGCTCATCCACACGGAAGGTGGTGATGGAATGGGAACGACTGACCATACTTCGATATTAAGATAAAAGACACATAAAACCTCATAGTTTTGAGCAGCTATTATCCGCCTGTGAAAACACACACCATCACCTCATCAATATTTCTCCTAATGAGCTATCACACTATCCTTAAAGTATTCAAAACCACCTGTTGATTCAAAGCTCGCTCAGTTCTAACACATTTACCGCCAGCATTAACGGCCCTCAGATAAAACCACCTGTTGATTCACTGTGAAAACATCTTTCGTAATAACTTCCAGTCCTAGCTTAAGAGCAAACAGGTTTGGTGCTTGGTGAAAAGCACACAAGCCTAAATGCTTTAAAGCCTTACCCAGATAGAGATAGCAACAGCCAGGGTCAGAGGCAGGGCATCAGAGCCAAGCATCAGTTGCATAACAAACCCTGCAGGAGATTCCTATCAACGGATGGATGGACGCTGGGTGTCTGGCCATGGACAGACTCCTATAAACACACACACACACACACACACACACTGCTGGCAGGGAGGGAGGGGGTTGGGAAGTTGTCGTCCTGTGTAGCTCAATGGCTGGAGCATGGGGTTACTGCAAGGGATAGGGGCTCAATTTCAGCTAGCACCACCCATTCTAAAAATGTATGTATTCACACATTACTAGAAGGTGCGTTTGATGAAAGCATCCACCAAACAGTTGATTTATTATGTTGTGAGAGGGAATGGCATGGGGGGGGGGGGTTGTGTATGTAAGTAAGGCAAGCAGGTTTATCAAAAATATAGAAAATGTGACAAGTCTTAATGAGAGAGCGAGATGAATAGAGTTGAGTAGTATCTGCAAATAATCACAGATTTTAAAGGAATACCATATGGGTGGAGATTAACGTATCAGGACAATTACGATTGGTGTAATTGTCAGGGAAGTTCTGTTGTTATATGTGGAAAAAAACACATCTGGCACCTAAGCAGACTAAATACTATCTGACCTAGGTCTGAGGAGAGAGAGAGAGAGAGAGAGAGAGAGAGAGAGAGAGAGAGGGAGATGTGTGTGAAAATTGATGGGGGTTTCGACCATCTGTGGTGATGTTGTAAATAAATTCCTGATTCACAAAGAGCTGACACACCGCTGTAAGTTAACACACACAAATCACTCAGCTGGGACTGGCATGTCTGGACAATAGACACACACACACACACACACACACACACACACACTCATGCACGCAGACCTTTCAAAGATGACCCTTGGTCTGCGTGGGTCTTCACATATGGAACACACACACACAATGCTGGATTCACAGAGGTAGGTCAAAGAAACAGCCTGTGTGTCTCGCTCAGTGGCAACCTGATGACATTGACACACACACACACATACACACACACAGCCCAAAGTTTCCACTGTGAACTTCTCATTCCTGTTTTTCTTACTGTGACTATATGAGAGTGGTGTAAAATGCTTGCTCTCTCAGGTTCTCAGTGTTGGCATGCTGCTGACTGTGGTGTTGCAGCTGCTTGGATGCTAGATACTAGGAATATTAATATAATTTAATAATAATATTATATATTATTTTGTGCTTATGACGACTGTATCAGTTCAGTTATGAGCTATCTGTTACACCTATGTGTGCCAGTGTTATCAAGGCTTATGTAAATCAAATTGTTGGTGCCAAACTCTAAAATAATCAATATACATATAATGCTGCAAGTATAGACAACATCAACTCAGTGATATTGTCAGTAGGCCTCTAGCAGTGTATTTATGATCTATTCGGTTTGACGCTGTGTGTTGGTGAGTTGTTTGTGCTCGCTGAACTACAAATATTATCTAAGTGTTATTGCTTGATGATATCAGCTGAGGTTTTGTTGTTAGCGTTGAGTTCGCGTTATCACACTGTGTGTCGGTGGTGCTATCAGTGTTTGGTAGCGAGCTTTATCAGGCATCTGGGTTGTTGTCAGTGAGCTGTTGGCTGGCTGCTGCCGGTGCTCCGGAGGCCTGCCCGCCTCTCCCAACAGCTGCTTCTCATAAAGATTTCATCCTCCCCTCCATCCCCTGCTCTGTCCCTCTGTCCCTCCATCCCTCTGTCCAGCCCTGCAGGAACAACCAACACACCATGACATCATCATCATCCCTCACTTTTTCTTCCTCAAACTGCTCTCTTTCTCTCTCTCTCTCTCTCTCTATCTCTGTCATTTCCACATACCTAAAAAGGACAAGCCGCTCGCAGCACACGCTACATTTCACAGCTATCAGGACATGGAGTTACACCAAAGAGGGACAGACCCAAAAGTAGCAGCTTCTAAACCGCTTGTCAAGCCTGTGCATGAAGTTTATAAGTAAAACAAGAGCAAAGAGAGAATATGAGAGCTCACAATGTGAATAGTTTAGTGCAAGGGAAAAAAGATCCTTTCCTTTTTTTTTTTTCTCTCTCTTTCTGCACCCGGGCAGAGTTGAGGACCCTATCCCCCACAAGATGTGGTTCACTTTAGCATGTGCCAAAGCCTCGCCTGCAATCAATTTAACGCACCACTACACATTTAGCCAGCTCTCTCTGGAATGGCAAACTTGGCTGCTTTTTTCCCCCCTTCTCTCCCTCTCTCTCTCTCTCGCTTTCTTTCTCTCTCTTTCATTCCCAATCACTCTTGGAGCTGCAGGGAGAAAAATATGATGGGCGCCTTGGAGGAGGGAGTGAAGGATGGGGAGGGAGGGGGGGTTGGTTTTTAATCCTTAGCCTCTCCTTCTCTTTCACGCTCAACTGTACCACGTCTCGCTTTCCAGAAGTCTGGAACGGGGGTTATTCATGTACAGCCAATTTGTTTCCGGGCCTACAGGGTTGCCAGATCTGACACAGAGTATTTGGTGAAGCGATATGGGGATTTCACTGACTGACGTGCTGACTTGACCCAGTAGGTTTTGACAGGGATTTGCCTGGTTCCTGAGGAGGGAGAGAGAAGGAAGGGGGCAATGGGCTGGTAGAGGTGAAGGATATGTGGAAGGGATGGATGGAGAGGAGGAGGAAAGGAGGGGGCGGGCAAATAAACAATGGAATTTTATCTGGGCTCGGCAGTCTCTCTCTCTCTCTCTCTCTCTCTCTGTCCTGTTCAGGGCCCCTGCTGCTTTCCCAAGCTGATTTCATAGCAGGGCCTTGGACATGAGCCAAACAGGCCAACTATGACTGTGTGCGTGCGTGCGTGTGTTTGTGTGTGCATGTGTGTGTCTGCCCACACATGTGAGTGACAGACAGTGTGTGTGCGTGTATGTGTGTGTGTGTGCGTGTGTTACAGGCCTGGATCCTCTCACAATCTTTTAATTTATCCATTTCTCCTGCATGCCATGTTTACCTCTCTCTCCCATCTTCATCTCTTTATCGCTGTTTTCCCATTCCATTGCGCACATTACTTTTCTGTAAACTTGCTTTCCTTATCTTTCCCTTCTATATCCATCCACAGGCCGCAGGGATCTCTCTGTATTTTTTTGTACGATGCACAGTAGTAAACATCCCTATCAGTTGGCCCATAGGGACATAAGGTGCACGCACACACACACACACACACACACAGGCCATCCCGCTGCCCAGTGTCCTGTCCAACCCCATTGGTCGTCCCCCTGTTGTGCTGTTGCTGTTGCCCCTCCGCCTCTCCTCCCTCTCCCTCCATTGTTAGTGAAAGGATGAACGTGAGACAGCATTGAAACCGGGTTAGCCACAGAACCAGACAGGAACTGAGGGGGATACCACAAACAATCAATTTCTCCCTGCATGTTTTTTTTCTTATCAATCCATTCTAAATATAGCGAATATAACCAGTATCCATTGTCATATTTCTAACACCCCATGTATAGCATTTCTTGTTATTGTGGCTTGTGTATACAGCTGAAAGTCCTCCCAAGGCCTGGGTGTCTACAGTCTATCCCACTGGGAGCTGTATGGAATGGGCCAAAATATTACCTCAGAAAATGTATAAACAAACCTTAATTATAATTGGGTCCACAGAGAAAACCACTGTCGATGTAATTATGGTGCAGGGGCATGACCAAGGGACTAACTGCTCCAGCATTTAAGAGGCCGCTTCTGTTCTAGGCAAGCACCGTGAAATAAACAGTTATTTTCTTGTTTGCCCTATTGTTTGTTGAGGGACACACAGACAGACGGGAAGTGTGGTGTGACTTCCAGGAAGTGGGTGAAGGATTGACTTCCTGTGTCTCCTCAAGTCAGACTTATGCAGTTTTGCAAGTTTTCTTGCTCACTAATTAACTTGTTATAAGAACGCGGAAATCTCTTGTTGATGAATGGGACAGCTTTGACCACCACAAGGTCAAAATGTCAGAAAATGAAGGAAACTCCGGACAAACTCAGCAAAAGCTTCCCCAGTGTCTCTCTTTCACTCGCTCCACCTGTCAGGGATTACAAACGACCGTCCCATTGCTGTTTAACCACAGGCTTTTAATAGGGAAGGCTTCCCTTCCCTTTGGAGTTTGTGGCTCCCATTCCACATCCCACTGACTCTGCAAATGGTGTGGCTAACAACAGGCTAACGATGCACTAAAGACTTCCAACGCGATAAGCACCCCCTAAATAGAAGTTTGGAGAGGAAGCTACTGACACCGCCAGCCTGATAAAAGGTGAAAATAAAGTTGCTAATTGAAAAAGACTTGTGGGTGCTTTTAAGGGCAGGGGATTTTTTTTCAGAGCTGGATTGACCTGGTGGAAAATTGGATTATAGATGGATTCTTCTTTCTCAACACTGGGTTTTACTTATTGCCAAGAAATACAAAGAGGCCTTAACTAGCCCCACAAAGTGAAGAGAAGAGAAGAGAAGAGAAGAGAAGAGAAGAGAAGAGAAGAGAAGAGGAGAGGAGAGGAGAGGAGAGAGAGAGAAGAGAAGAGAAGAGAAGAGAAGAGAAGAGAAGAGAGATACCTCCACTGAGGAGAAGAACAGGACAGGACTGGACTGGACAGTGGAGGAGAGCAGGGGGATGAATCTGTCGTGGAGGCAGAGCAAACAAATCTCTCTATCCCCCCCATATCTGGGAGCTGGTGTCATATTACGTCTCCTCGCAGGGGCGGAGCAGGCATGTGAACCCCTCCTCCGTACTGACAGAAAACTCACATCAGTATGGCTCCTGACTCATCCCAATCTGCTCCCAATTACCCTGCTGGCTCCCCTGACCAGGGCCCATGCCAGCTCATCCCAGGGCCTGCTTTTACACAGCTCTCTCTTTGGCCTACATAACCCCATCCAACACAGCCTCTGTCAAATCCAAAAATCCACATTCAGGATAGTTACAGCTGAAACACCACTCCAACTTTGGCCAACCTCGAAGGATTCAGCAGTTGAATCGGAGCTAAAGCTTAAATAAAGGACTTTAGGCAGTCCAGCCCTGTTCCTTGTTCCTACTTCTACAAAACTATCCCTCAACTTTTCACAACTCTAATTCCTATCCTTCCGAAGACAATCCAGCACACACCTTCGGTAACACCAGCAGTATATCTCCTGAACAGTAACAATTTAAAAAAAAAAAGTGTGGTAAGATATAAGGCTTTGGTGTAGATGCACCTGTGGTTGGAACAGTGTGGTTGAAACTAGCATAAATCACCACTGACAGAGTAAGTAAGGCCATTAACAGGATAGCTTGCCAAATAAAAGCAGCCATGGAAGTGTTCCTGGCAATGAGCTTGCTGTTTGGCAGGCAGTGACACATTTCAAAGGGTGAGAGAGGCTATATGCAGCCACAGGTAATATGACAGCTGATCCAGAGAGACACGCACACGCATTCACACATGCACACACACACACACACACACTTTATGTCTGCAACCACAGCAGTATTCTGTTTCACCATGTCCTCAAACACAGTAGCAAAAGGAGAAAGACATGGCATGTCTTAAGCCCGAGACAATGCCTGCCTGCTGTAAACAACACCCGAAGGGGCTTGATCCTACAGACCTGTGAGGAAGTGTCATACAATACACCATGATAACTGGCTCACCCATTCACAGAAATGAAAAAAGACTCCCTACAGTGGACAGTATTTCCAGCCATCTGAGATTGCATTGTGTTGACACACAATGTGGGATTTGTTTTTTTAGCATGGTAGCCTTAATGATAAAACCTTTCCTCTCTACAACAGGCTCCACAGCGAGCGGACCTACAGATCCTTTCAACAATAACCTGGCTTCTTCAACACACTAACATTATTCTCTGGGCCCCAGATCCAATTTCTCCTCCAAGCCGCAGTCTCCGAGCTGAGCTCCACTGCCAAAATCCTCTGCTCTCCTTCTTCCTGTTTTCCCCCCTCATATTTCGAGGGTTCCGGCTGAGAATTCCCACCAGATCTCCCCCATCCCATCCCTGCTCCCCTGCACGCCTGTGCAGCAACAGATTTTTATAAATCCCCCCGCCGATTCCCAGGGGAGCCGAGCAAGGCGACAGCTTGGGAAAGTGCTCTTCCGGAGTGTAAACTCCAGAGTCGAGCCGAGCAGAGTCAGAGCTGAAGCTTCTGACCTCCACACACCCCGTGACCGACAACTGTGAGCCTCGGCCAAGACCGCCAGTGGACAAAAAAACTGACTGAAATGGAGAGGAGTGTTTAGCACCGCTGAAACAAGCCAAACTAAACCTATCTAGATGAGATGTGCCATCGTCATCTCCTCAGGAACTTCACCAATTGTACTCAGCACATGGCAAATAAGTTTAAAATTTTGCATTTTAGGCATTTAGCTGAGACTAAATCACAACATCCAGAGGGGCTTGAGGGAAAATGAGTGAGCAGGTAGTGCTTAAGTGTCTCTCAGACAGGATACATGGCTGTTGTGGGGATCAAATCTGCATTATAGGACAGGCTAACCACTAGGCCAAGATGCCACCAAGTACGGTATCCACTAGTTCTCTTACAGGGGTTTCACGGTACAGTGAGGTAAAAATGTGATACCATCTATTACAAAATTATCAATGGTGTGAAAAGATATATAGCATTAAGATTATTGGGTATGTTGAGATATTTGTTTATAAAATAGTTAATTTTTAGAGGATGTACTGTACATTAGAAATATTGAGCAATAAACGTGAAGTAACAAATATTTATGCAAAAATTGATACATAGTGTTTTGGAGTGAAACATCCACTCATCCTATCCCTATCCAAACTAGCTGTTTTGACATTGCTGAGTTGGATGATGTAGCAGCGGACACCAGGACTCAGCAGATATGGATTGAGACTATATTATAATAAAGGGTAAGAGTATTGTAGCCATCATCACAGTGGAGACAGACAAAGACACAACTACTACTTTCCCAGCTCTAGCACTTAACAAGACAGTGTTTAGATATGATTTGGTATGATCAAAGCTCCCGGGTGTCTGCAGTGTGTCTGGAGTATCTACTCATTAAGTTGTTACACTTGGATGAACTTCCAGACATTGTTTTAATTCTCATTACAGAGTGGATCTCTAATTGACAGGTAAACAACATTCTTCTCATTCTAAGTCGTCGCTGGGAGAAATGGAACGCTTAAAACCATGATTGAGGACTGTGGATTAAGGAGAAGAAATAGTATGCAGTTCAGCTTCTGGAAGTATCTAAATGCGTTGATGGTTACTGGTCTTTAAGTTTTTCCATCTCAAAAATCACACACTGACTACACACAACAAAAGTAGCAAAACATGCTGTAACCTTTTCCCCATTTTGCTTGGAATGCTCATCAGAACATGGCAACCCGAACCTAATTCAGTGAGCGGTATAGCCACATTAAAGTTACCCTCTGAACCAGGTTGCCAGATGGACACATTCCTTTCCAGACTGCAGCCTGCCCAGCGCTCAAGTTCCCTAACCATGGTGGTGCTGTGTAACAAGTGGCAAATATATGTTCATGTGCATGTGTGTATTTGTGAGTATGCATCCATGTGTTTGTGTGTGTTCTAGTGTGTGTGTGTGTGTGTGTGTCGCCACCACACACTGCTAGTGGGCACAAGCTGCAAGGCCACATTAAGCTGGCAACACAGAGGTTTTGGATGATCTTCATCACTATTGGTTAGCCTTGGATCTACCAGCCCACATCTAACATCCTCTAGTCATAGCTGATTCTGTCTTTTCCCCACTCCTCAGGCCGGACCATGATAGAGATACTGTACTGTGGCCTGTGTAAACAACGCAGCGGGATAGGGATTCAGTCTGTCATGTCCTGTTACATGTCCTAATTAGAATCGCAGCACCCGTTTCCCCCATAGCCACGGTCAGATTTCTTTTTAATAAAGCTCAGAGCGCTGAGACACTCAGCAGACCTAACCTGCCAGACATAGCAACAGCTTGCAAGCGAGAAAGAGAGAGAGAGAGACTCACAAGGAGGGGGTTAAGGGTCCTTTGATACTAAAACCATGGCCTCTACCCGTTGAATAAATGGGTTCAATATCCAGTGTGATGGTATGCATTATCCATGCATCCATGTACGTGTGTGTGTGACTGTGACAAGGAGCGGTTAGGGGTGTCTGAGCTGGTATGCATTATCCATGCATCTGTATATGTGTGTGTGTGTGTGTGTGTGTGTGTGTATGTGTGTGTGTGTGTCTCACAAGGAGGGGGTTAGGGGTGTCTTTGATAATGACTAAAACCATGGCCCTCTACCAACTTTACAGACAATAACCCCCCCCCCCCCACCATATCTTCTAGGCAGGAGGAATTCCTTCACCATCACCACAGGACGCATTCTTTCAGAGCGTGTCCCCGTGGCAACAACAGCAGCTCGGCGACGGCAGGAGAAGGCCCGGTGGGGTCCTTAAGTCACAGGGCGCCCTGCGGAGCGCCTGTCAAAAGCCAGTTCCTGTAAGAGGGGGGTGGAAAGCCTGTAACCTCCTAAAGCCCTGCTGTCACTTTTCTAAGCAGAAAAGAATGGAGAGGACAGATGTCAGCGACTGCATCCACCAACACACACGCATGCACAGACGCACACACACACACACACAAACACACTTGCATGTGTATATACACACACACACACCATGCAAGAAGGCACAGACGCATAAAAAACCACACAAGCACACAGAGCCACACATACATAAGCACAGAAACATATTGTCACTGTCGGGTGCAAACCTTGTATCTTCTTTTTTTCAGGAACTAAGAAAAACAGACTTGTTTTCAGCATGACAGACATACATTTTTGAGTTTATCCAATGGGGTTTGGAAGGATTTCAATAGCCCAAGGGGCGCACAATTTTCTCAACCCATAGAGGACGGTGTAATCCTTCAGTTGAAGTTAAAACATGAAAATCAGGGAGGTTACGGGGTTTTCACATGACAACAGCAACACACACACACACACACACACACACACATACACACACACAGAGACTCCACACAGATTTAAAGTGCCCAAAACACACACACACACACACACACACACACACATACATACAGTACATACATACACACATACATGTTGTGTATGTACTGTATGCACAAAGGCATTTACTGTAATAGAATTCTCAACAGGACACTTTAACTTTCCTGTAAATGGATCCCTTGGTGTCAATTTGAAGCTAAATCCTCTTTTCCTGGATGACTTCTTGTGACTCATACCAATCATCAAGACCCATTTATCCAATTCAATATGCTTCCAAGAAAACAAGCTGATTCAGTTGTGAGAGTTGACAGAGTTGTCACGACACTAAACATCTGGCGTTTGAGTTTTCAGAACTTTTTTTTTTTCCTCTCAAAAGTTTACAGTGTGCATATTGAGAAAGCATTCTCTTAACCTCTGCTGAGATTCAAGACTTTGTGTGCTCTTTCATTTGCTGTGATTTCAGTGTGTGTGTGTGTGTGTGTGTGTGTGTATGCAAGAAAAAAATAGTCAATGAGAGTGAGAAAGATAGATCGGCATTGAGAGAGAATGTCCCAATTGTGTCAATATTTTGGTGTGTGTGTGTGTGTGTGAGTGTGAGAGAGTGAGTGAGAGAGGGAGGGAGGGAGGGAGGAAGAAAATGAATCACTGTTACAGAGGAAGACTGGCAATGAGAGAGAATGCCCTGAGAATGAGTGTTTGTGTGTGCGTGAGTGTATGTCTGAGAGTAAAATGAGTCACTGCAGAGGAAGATTGAGGCATTGAGAGTGTGAATATCTTGAGTGATGGTGATATAAGGACACAAATACACACTTTTCCGGAACATGGAGCCTTGTTTGGCACGGCAGCCATGTAGACAGTTAGCCTCTGCCCCTTACCCAGAGAATGTAAACAACTCACCCAATCAGACAGACCGTTATGTGTGTGATAGTGACACACACACACACACACTGGCTCCACACCAGAGCCTCTTTACAAGATTGCAGCCCTCTTATTACAACCTTGCTGACTTGCAGACAGACAGTCCCTGTCTCTTTATCTCAAACTCTATAAACCTTCTCTCCACAGCCCCAGAGAGTCGGCCAGTCTCAATTCAATAAACTCTCAACCTTACCCAGTCTAGTAAAGAGAAAGAGGACAGACAGCAGAGGAATGTTGATTTGTGTTTGGTAAAATTCCTATTGATTTGCTGAACCCAGCGCCAGTTTGTTTATGCTGATATGAAACTTGAATTTAATTTAAAGGTAGTACAGAATGTCATAACAACCCCAAAAACAAGCTGCTATTAAACTCAAGTAATATATTAAATTCAATAAAAGTTGGGGTTTTCTCTGCAGCATTCTGTATGTGGTATTCCAATGTTGTGTGTTCCATAGAAACTGTCTTGTATAAGGGGTAAATGATTGCCAAACTAGCTGCATTGAGAGGACTGAGGCGGCCATTGAAATGGATTATGTTGGTTGATTGGTAACTATCTCTTAAAGTTCAGTGCTTATTGGAAGTAGTAGAGATTCCTGCTGCACAGGAATTCTTGTTGTTGTTGTTGTTGTTGTTGTTATGGCGTGACATGGAACAGAGAATCATTTATCTCTTATTAAGTCATTATGGTCATTTTGATTCACACACAGATGTGTGTATCATCCTCGGATATCCCTCAGACTATTTTTCTGTGTCAGTAAAGGATCAGAATTGGAATCCCTTTTATCCCCTAGGAACATATCAACACCATACGGCAATTTTAATTCAAACGGTAATCCACGACAGTCACAATTTTTTCATAATGGTGACATCTTTGTGCAGTCATCGCTGTGGTGATTTTGCACTGCACTTCCCAGAGATGGTAATCTTGGTAATCAAACAGTATCCAGTAGTGTGACATCTTGTTCCTTGGATTTTATGTTGATAAAGTTTAAATTTGTATAGGTAACGCTGTTTTCTGTGTCAGTTCAGCCATGGCGGCTATCGCTGCTCATGCTAACTACCCAGTTCTTCCTATTTAAAACAAACCGCTACTGCTGCTGCTGGAATCGTAAAACATATCACTTCCTGTGCGCCAGAGGATTTTCCTGGGAAAGACCCACCAGACACCGGATGTATAGAACAGCAAATGTAAAAGCTTTCATGAACTGAGTATAGTTATCAGCCTATTCATCTCTGTGCCATTAAAGCGCTGTTGATGCATGAGAACTTAATCTCCAAACATACATACATACATGTGTAGGTGTATGTATATAAGTTCCATGACCCATAGGGACCATGTAACCTAACCAACTGCACAATTGCAATAATGCACGGTCATCAATCTGAAAACAAGGTGTTTTTCCTGATCACTGAAAAGCTGTGTGCTTGGAGATACAAGGGTCAGCAGTGAAAGACACCTGGAGCTGAACTCCTCTGCCCTCCCTGGGGAAGTTTCCACCCCTGCCTGCCTCCCCACAACAATACAGGCACTGGGGCTCTGGATGAAGAGGTGCCTTTGTTCGCGGTGAAGAATGCTCACCTCACTTATCCACTTATCCTCTCCGCTCTCTCCTCTCTCTCTCTTGCTCTCTCTCTCTCTCTCTCTCTCTCTCCCCTCAAGAAGCCGGTCTGGAATGTGACGGTTTTAGCGTGCACTCTGACTATTATCCAAATGATCACCACATCATCTCCACACTCTTTGTTCCCATTTAATGGGAAGATGAGAGCTGACATCCATCGAGTTGGTGCGTGTGTGTGTGTGTGTGTGTGTGTGTGTGCGTGTACATGTGCATTTGAGTGCATGTAGATAGATAGAGTGAGGTACAGACAAGTCTCTTGTGGCCAGCAGTAATGGACTTGGTGCAGACAGGCTACTTGAGCAACACTTAGGCGCACTTTAACTGGAGCCAAAGCAGTACAGAATTAAATACTGCTCAAATAAACACAGACAAAACCGCATGCTAAGATCTGCCATCCGTATGTCTTTAAACAACCACACACACACATACTGGCATGCATGCTCACACACTGAAGATCACACACAAGCATGTAGGCTACACTCTTGGTTGTGCACAGAATATGAGTAAGCTAAACAGATGCACATGAAGATGGATCAAAAGGACCATGAGTCAAATATAAACCGCAAAAATCACAATTTCTACTAAAAACATATTGTCTCTGTTTCAGAGAAATGTATTAATGACACAGTACTCAAAAGTATAAGATAGACCCGAGGTACAAGCACACACTCTCTCACACACACACACACACACATGAAAAACACTCTTCATTCTTCACTTTACCTTTCTCAGCTGGGTGAGCCCTGTTGAAGTGCTCTTGGAGTAGTTTCTCATTTTGCGTAATCTGACCCTGGAGAAGACAGCATCCACTCGCATGGCTTCCTTCCTTCAGAGCAATTTGCCTTTTTCCCCTCTTTCTCTTCCACCGTTTGTGCTCCCCTACCCCTGCCTCCGACTTCTCTCACTTCGCATAGCCCCTGCCTGTACCTCCCACACACACACACACACACACACACACTGAAAGAGAGTGAGAGAGAGAGAGAAAGAGAGAGGGAAAAAAAACCAGTTCCAAGTGCAAAAAAAAAAAAAGTTTGAAAAAGACACAAAGTTAGGGCAATCCCTCCTCCTGTTTCTCCTCCAGCCTACAGGCTAAAATGTTTACAGCTCTTTCTCCACTCTCGGCTCTCCCTCTCTTTCTCTCCCAAAACACACACTCACTCACTCTGACTCCTTTCTTTCAATGACGCTCGCTCCTTCTCCCTCTCTCTCTCTCTCTCTCTCCCCTTCTCAAACTTTTCCCACCCCTCCTTCTCTCATGACCCCCCCTCTCCTTCCTCCCTCCTTCTCTCTCTCCTCCCTCTCCTTTTCCATCATCACCCCCCCCCCCCCCACCACCACCCTCAATCCCCCCCCCACTCCCCACCCCTCCCCACCCCAAACCCCCCACTGCTGAACTAATCTGCAGCTGGCCGGGCGATTGGAGCCCTGGTTGCCGGGGAAACCGAGTGTCCTGCTCAAAAAGAGGAATGGAGCAGGAAGGGGCAAAGCTGAGCGCAACTGAATACATAAATAACAGCCTCCTCCGGGAGCCAATTAAAGAAGCCCAAGGGCCTCTCTTCCTCTCTCTCTCTGAGGGGACAACGGGGAAGAGGAGGGAGGGGTGGGAGGAGGGAGGGGTGGGAGGAGGGAGGGGTGGGGGGTGGGGGGGTGGGGTTGGCTTTCCTGTCCATCCACTTTATCTCTCCAACACTTTGTTTACTGATTCATGCACTGGCCAACAGCAACACCACCAACAACAACAACAACAACAACTACCAGCAGTAGCGACAGTGGTGTGCACTGATTGCTGTGGGTGTGGTGTGACTCTAAGTGCTCTTCGACAGACAGACAGGGTTTGGCAGTGTTTGGGTTGATTACCGGTGACCGGCCGGCTCAATGGGAGAACTCAAACGGACAAGTCCACGTCACCATCTGGCACAGAGCTGCAGGATTACACAATGGTCCTGTGGAAAGAGCGGAAGAAGAAAGTGAGAGAACAGGAAGCAAGGTTCGATGGGCATGATGACCAGTGTGATTAATGATTAATAGCCTTTATGTTGTTAAAGCGTGCGCACACACAAACTGCATACAAAGATACACACCTGCACACAGACACACATGCATACTGTACACACACACGCAACTGATTAGGTATCTGGGCTGCCTTGTGATCTGAATTGACCCTTCAGATATACTATACAGCCATATATCTAATACAATGTGTAAGGGCCTCAGCTGCATTCCTGAAGTCATTCCTCTGAGCTGCCTTCATAAAGTGTCTAACATAGCATCACCTCAGCAGAGCAGCAATCCTGCTGACCTCTGAGCCCCAAACCCTGACCTCGCCTTTGAAATGCATGAGAGATCTTAAAAAGCCTGACTTGTCCATCAATAGCTGTGGGGGAGCAGGGGTGTGTGTGGGTGTGGAGGAGGGAGGGGAGGGGGGTCTAGTAACATCTGTTTGGCGTTTATCCTACCTTTTGTGTTCCTGGGTGCTCTATTAGGCCTACAGCAGCTGGGATCCTGGGAGGGTGCGGACCCCACTGTCCGGGGGACACACACCGTGACTGGGAACATGGATGGGACAAGTTCTCAGTCCTTGATATGGGATGTATGTATGCAAGAAACCCAGTCAAGTAAAGGGCTGCAGTAGAAGAAAAGCTGATAGTTCAAACCAGAGTTTTTGTGTGTGTTTGTCTGTCTCCATCTGTTGGGCACTCAAAGTCTCTGCAGTTACTTAAAGAAGTTTAGCTATTGTCAGTTTATCTCTTCCAAAAGCCATTATTATGTTTTAGGGCGTATTAGTTAAAAAGACTTTCCACACACCGTGTTATTATTAAACACACTTAATTAAATCCAGCTGCGTCTGTCAAGTGGTCTTTTGATTCAGTTTGCATAAATTTCTGGGCTTTAAACCGATATATGACACAGAAACGCGCACATGTATGCGCACACGCACACAAAAACGCACAAATTCTCCTCTTCATTTAATGACAAACACTGGAAAAGGTTTGGATGCTAATTTCTCTGTCACGTCTGTAACTCGCATAGCAGAAACACGAACTGCCCCTTTAAAAAACGACGGCGTGACCTTATACCGGGCTGACGTCATACCCGGAAGTAAACCAACTATCATGCAATGTTTTCAATGGCAATTGTGAGCTAAGTCATGGAAAGACTATTTTGTGCACCGGGGAAGACAGAAAATATCCCTATTCCATCCATATACAAGAAGCTTGATTACATGGCAGTGATCGTAAGTTAAGACAACGTCAGCTTTTTAATTTTGTAATTTTGTGTTGTAATGTAACGTAACGTTAACCTAGGCTGTCGCTTTCAAGGTGCCAGTCATAAACTCGTGCATGTTGAGCTCACCGATCATTGCGAGGTCGGAGTTATCTTTGACTCACAGATGACGTCGTGATCAAAGACATCCTTGTCCACGCGAGTGATGAGTTTGCACAAGACAGTTTCACAATACAAGACAAGCATATGTGGATCAACTCTCCTCCACGGCTCGGACTGAGCTGCGGCTATTTGACACACGACCATGGCGGCATTTGGAGCGAGAGCGGTGCTTTTCAACCTGAGGTACACTTTTCAGAAATTAGGCTCCTTTGCCAGAATCAGACTCCTCCAGAATTCCAGGACATGTCTGCTAAAAAGAGGCCAGATTGTAACCCAGATACCTAAGGTTACACTGCTGTGCTGGGGTGCAGTCAACGCAACATCCTGTGTAGCCAGATGCCAGGAGGCCACCCTTGCATCCCAGACCACGGTCAAAAAGTCTTTAGCCAAAGTCCAGGTGCACAAACTCATATTTTTCCTCCGCCTCAGCCTCCGTGCGCTGGTGCTGTTCCTCAAATTCGGCCCCCTTCTCCTCCTCTCCCCCCTGGCTCTGGTCTCCACTCGCTGGGCCTCTTGCTGGCTGGATGCTCTGCTCTGGGTGACTGAGACGTCTGGTCTCACTTTTATCAAGCTGGGTCAGTGGGCCAGCACCAGGCGGGACATCTTCTCCCAGGACTTCTGCGACCGCTTCTCCAGGCTCCACGTCAAGGTGCGGCCTCACTCCTGGGCCCACACCAAGCAGTGTCTCCGCCGGGCGTTCGGGGAGGGCTGGAGGAGGCTGTTTGTGTTCGAGAGCAAGGAGCCGGTGGGCTCGGGCTGCGTGGCCCAGGTGTACCGTGGCTGGGCCAGGGTGGACAGCGTGGAGGACCCGGCCTTCCAGACGCTGGTGGAGGAGATGGAGAGGGAGGATCTGCTGGAGGCCTGGGAGATCCCGGGTCTAGGAGGCGTGGCCAGCTCCCTGTGGGGGCTCCGGAAGGGGAAGGGGGAGGAGGAGAGCCATGAGGAGAGGAGTCACCCAGAGGACCAGCATGAGGAGAACAGCACAGAGAAGGAGCACCTGATACCTGTGGCTATCAAGGTGAGTGAGAGACTCACAAAGTACCATTACTATTAGGGATGGGATAATATGCTTATCTCACGATACGATTCAATACACTATATGGGTTTCATGATTCGATACAACTACGATACAATGTAATAAATAGAAATTCAATGACAACAAAGTCTGACTGTGCGGAATTATGTTTATTTCTGAGCCACAAATGTTTCTCGCAATGGCATTGGCTTGTTAGAATGTAAACAACAATGTTAACATGTCATTACAAAGTGCAATTACTATAATTTTGACAGAAAGTTTGTGAAATTGTGACAGACAAACCATCTCATTTATGAATACTACAGCAGAATAAAATGGAGCTAATATCACAACTGATTTTTCTGCCCCACAACACGTATTGTCACATTTTTGTAATCTGATATATTGAATTTCGTCCCATCCCTAATTACTATATGCATGGTGATGCTGCAATCTGATTCAGATGAAAAATATTGAATCAATGCTTCCAGGTGTTTGTGTGTCAAATAGAAGACAAGTGTGATCCTTTCAGGCCCTGCAGCAGATTTCTACAAGTTGTCTGTGTTGTATTGAAGGTGCTGCACCCAGGCATCAGGAGGCAGGTGGAGATAGACCTGCTGCTGATGAGAGCGGGCAGCTGGCTCCTGCACTGTCTGCCCGGCCTCAAGTGGCTCAGCCTTCCCGAGATAGTGGAGGAGTTTGAAAAGCTCATGACCAAACAGGTAGGAATATTCACACTGCTACATTTAGAGTGAAGTTCAGAATATTCAAAGACTGTTCACATGGGAGTTGATTTGTCTTTTTTTACTGTGGAAGAAAACTGTGGAAGAAAGACAAGAGAGTGGCAGGTTTAATCAGTCTGCTGGTTGGGAGCCAAGGAACTCAAAATCTGGATGATTACACAGAGTTTTGTAGTTTTGAATATTCATGATTATGTTAATACGGATAGAATATAATACAGCTAAGGTCATATGAACAAGACTGAACAACCAATGATAATTATACAGTAGTTCTAGCACTTTAAGGAGATGCTTAATAAGAGGTGACCACCTTCTTCTAGAACACAACGAGTTATTTTGTCAAGGCAACTTGGTCAGTGGTATCTATGAGATTTGGGCATTTGAACATTCCAGGCTCACAGTTCTGTGAGAAACACACAAGGTGTTATTTCTAGAGCTGCAACGATTAATCGATTAATCGATTAGTTGTCAACTATTAAATTAATCGCCAACTATTTTGATAATCGATTAATCGGTTTGAGTAATTTTTTAAGAAAAATAAGTAAAAATTCTCTGATTCCAGCTTCTTAAATGTGAATATTTTCTGGTTTCTTTACTCCTCTATGACAGTAAACTGAATATCTTTGGGTTGTGGACAAAACAAGACATTTGAGGACGTCATCTTGGGCTTTGGGAAACACTGATCGACATTTTTCACCATTTTCTGACATTTTATAGACCAAACAACTAATCGATTAATCGAGAAAATAATCGGCAGATTAATCGACAATGAAAATAATCGTAGTTGCAGCCCTAGTTATTTCAGAGTTTAATCTTATAATGGTGAAGCATTCAGTATTCTTGAGTTTTAGGCACTTATAAGGTGTAAATAATGGATCAAAGGTTACATATTAAGTGAACACATAGGTATGTTGCTTAGTATAGATACTTTTCCATTTCTTCCTCAACACTACACATCCTTCTACACATTTACATTGCTACATTTCTACAGGTCAGAGTGCAGGATCATCTGAAATGTAAAAAAAAAAAAACCCAAAGGTGCCTACATGTAAGACAAATCATATTACATTTGCAATATGACAAAAAAAAACAAACAGAAAAACATTGGAAATTATACATCAAAGTAGACAACTCTACCTCAGAAACAAGGAGCTGGACGTGGGAACTGAATAAAAAAATAGTGTTTGATTGTTTAATTGACTTTTATTTTAGATTGACCTCCGCTTTGAGGCCAGGAACATCGAGCGGTTCCGGGAGAATTTCCGCGATGTGGATTCTGTCAAGTTCCCAACTCCGCTACGACCATTTGTCACCAGGACCATCTTAGTGGAAACCTTTGAAGTGAGTAGAGAAGGCTTCGTCACGTGTGGCTGGTCAAACTAGAGGGAAACAACAGGAGAAATAAATAAACCGACTGAATGATTGACTGATACAGACTGAGCTCATATTGCTTATGCAAATTAGCAAATGTTTTAATCTTTGTGGAGTTCCAGATGGGTGGGATTTACTGCACCAGTGCAACTCAAACAAATGTCAAATATATCATTCACAGAAAAGTTTCCTAAACTGACTTAACTTTGCTGTGATTGTCACATCCTTCTGGCGCTCATTGCAGTGTCTTATATAGCAAAATCCCCCCATCTGACACCTCAGCTGTGATTTCTAGGCTATATGCATCATTCTGGTTGAAGTAATATACTTTTCATTCACTTCACTCATAAATGAGGCCAGCATTTATTTTCAGCTGTGTGAATTGTGACACCCATGTGTTTTTCAGGAGAGTGAGCCCATCTCCAACTACCTGAGCTCTGAGGTGCCTCAGGAGGTGAAGCAGAGAATAGCCAGGATGGTAGTCGACACCCTGCTAAAGATGGTGAGATGTGTTATCTGCTGGCCATCGGTTCCATCTGGTTAATCATTACCATCGCTGTGATTTCATACCCTGTGGGATTGGTCTATGGCTGATCTTATCAGAACCTGTCTCTCTTTCATCCTGTTTGTCTCTCTGTCTTCCTCTCTCTCTCTGACTCTGACTCTCTGTGCTTGTGTGTGTGTGCTATTTTTCTGTGTATATGTGTGAGAGAGAAAGAAAAGTGTGACTATACATTTGTGTGTACAGTATGTGTCTGTTTGACTACACTTACCTATGTGTCTGGCTGTATGTTATCATTTGACCTGATGTACTTTGTTCAATTCATGTCTCTATCATTCCTACATTGTCACTATCTATCCCGCTACATTTTTATGTATATTTCAGGTATTTGTGGACAACTTCGTCCATGGGGATCTCCACCCAGGAAACATCCTGGTCCAGCAGCGGGGGCCTGGTGTTGGTTCCAGTGATAGTGCTGGTGTCCCAGGGGTGTCCCAGGGTAAGGCCACCCTCACCGACCTGTGGGACACTGTGGTGGTCAGCGTCAGGCCGGACCCGTCCCCTTTCCAGTTGGTGCTGCTGGACGCCGGCATTGTGGCCCAGCTCAGTGACCATGATCTTGCCAACTTCAAGGCTGTCTTTACCGCTGTGGTGCTACGGCAGGTGAGAAGGGAAAGGGTACATACTGTACATAAAGTGTCCAGACTAAACTTTGGTTAGAGAAACAGTCCTTCAGCTAGAGGATCTGGATTCAAGCCCTGTATCGGCAAGTGTCCAACCTGCTCAAGTGGCCTGGAACACTCTGGACACTCAAGCCCAGATTCGCTAAATGTTTTCACAGGGAACAGCACACTAAATCACCAAAATGATAAAATCTGAATTCCATGCTATTCACTAGTCGTGCTGAATGAGTTGAAAGTGTGTCTTATAGTGCCGGTCAAAAAATAAAGCCTTGATGATGTCATGGTCATGCATATGTAAATTATATTTGAATCTCATTCTTTTGCCCATATATTTATTTGTATGTGAGGGCATGCAAATACAGATTGCGCCCAAATCACTTCCCCAAATTACTTTAGCGCACGATCCTTTGAAAGGCAATTTATAATTGGTGATAATAGCTTGATTCAATGGCTTGTTTGCACCACAACTTGATTTGTATAAATATCTTAGAGAATAAGACAAAAGACGACTCTGTGCTCTTAGCTCAACCAATTGAGGTGCCAAAAAGTTAGCAGATTGCCCTTGAAACGCAATCTTAGCAAGTCTGCACTTGAATCCCCACCAGCTACAGGGGCGCTTTTCTGTAGCTGACCCTGCATGTGAAAAGAGATAAAGTGAAAAGTGAAAAGATAAAAGCAGGTTTCCCACCGGTCATGAAATTTCTGGAATATCATGGAATTTTGAGAGGTGTATTCCAGACCGGGAAATTTCTAAATTCTCTGTGGAAGTCGGGGAATATCAGGAAATTATACTTAACAGGAATATATATGGCGGGAATGTATTTCACAATTTATTTCACACATTCATGGCATTAGATGGTTGGCTTCAGCTGTTTTTCTACATTGCATGGCTACTTCTCCACAGCTAACGCCGGGTTCAGACCGCAAGCGTAAGCGCCGCGAAGCGCCGCGAAGCGTCAATTTACGTGCGAGCAGGAGCCTGGCTGTTCACACCAGACGCGCATTTCTCCGCGCCGGTCACCAAGCGATTCTGCTCTACAGGAGGAGAAAACCCCGTGGAAACAGGCTGTAGCTGCTCACACTGTGTTCCAACAGCCACCAAAGCTTCATCTGTTCACTGCTGTCCTTGTAGAAACACTGCTGACAGCTCACTGTAGCTTTTCCACATCAGGGATGAACTTTATATTTTCCATCTTCTTAATTTCCCCCTTTCTTCACAAACTCCCTCATATCAAAGCTGTCACGTTTATTTGTTTGTTTTCTCAGCAAGAGTCGTGACTTGTGATCAGGCAATAATTAGGAAAGCCTAGGGGACCTAGATCTCTCCCTCTCCCCCTCTCTCTATCTCTTTAAATAATTAGCCTACATATATAAATTAAGTAGCCTGTAAATAAACAAACTTAAACATGTATCCTTGTTTACTTTTGTGGTAACAATAACAGACGCAATTTTCAAAAGACAAGTGATAATTCAAAACCAGATAGATCATCATCCTACAATGTGTTGCATTTAAAACTTGCATCAGTGCAGATTGATTCATCAACAACAACAGTGAAGACCCTGGTAAGTTGATCATTTAATATATTTGTGATTCTGTGGTGATATAATGGAGATATGACCATCTATAGTGTTTTCTATGGCGTTTTCCTGTGAAATGCGCGCCGCGGCTCGCGGAGAAAATAGACCAGACGCCGAAACTGGCGCTCCAGATCGCGAGCCGGCCGCGGAGCTCCGCGCCGAGGCGCGGCGCGGCGCGCCCGGTCTGAACGGTCAAATCGGTTAACATGGGCGCCGAAAGGAAACTGGCTCCGCTTCGCGGCGCTTACGCTTGCGGTCTGAACCCGGCGTAATCCAACTGCTGTGGAAACCCGCCTGTTAACTACTTCAGAACTTTTCTGAGATTAAAAACATAAACAAACAAACAAGGAAGGAATAACATTTTTAGGTCATGGTGGTGCTGCGACTCCGACTGACTGCCACCATGGCTGTTTTCTTCAGGGGGAGCGGGTGGCAGAGTTGATCCTGCATTATGCCAGGGCTAATGAGTGCCAAGACGTGCCGCGCTTCAAGAAGGAGATGGCGCAGCTGGTGGACCAAGCCCTGAGCAACACCCTCTCCCTGGGAAAGGTACTGACCTAGATTTCTGCTTTCTTTTGTCTGTGTTGTGACTAGATGTTGCTGATGTAGAGCTGGACACAATGATGGCTAAAATGGTAATCACGGTTATTTTGTTAGATATCTTAATCATGATTATTGATCTTTATTTGAGGAAGAAAATTAATTTACTACACTTTTGGCATCGTACATCATATCTTGACTATTTTCAGCTACGGTGGACAAATGTTTGAATAGTTAATGCCAATATGCTATGATTATTGGAAACTAAAATCATACATTGCAGCCTGAATGCTATTAGTTTCACATCTTTGCTTGATTTCCTGATTGTTCTCAGTGTCCCTGTTAAGAGTATTGGTAAATGTACTGTATGTGCAAAATAAATATGAGCAAATTTTATTTAGTTTAATACTCATTCTCATATAGGCTTGCACTAGTCTGCAAAATTATCCATCCGTTCTAATCAGAAAAAGAAGTGGTATATGCATAATTGATATACTGTAGGCAAACAGAAGGGCTGAGGAAATTAACACTAACCACTATAGTGTAATGCAGGTAAATTTTTGCTGCGGCTGGTAAGTTAGTCTTCTCTACTAGCCAATTTGGCAGGTAACCATCCATCAATTGGCAGTCTTATTCTATTCAAAACATCTTGTTGGCTGGTGACAGAGCCAGTGAATTTTGGGAAACATTAGCCACTGTGGCTAGGGTACAAAAAAGTTAGTTTCACCCCTGGTTGTTGTTGAGATGTTGTGTTTTTATTGAATTTTTGTTTGTGCTTACAGATCCAAGTCGCTGACTTGCTCTCCAGAGTCTTTGGCCTGCTCATCAGACACAAGGTAAAACATCAGGAGCTAATTTTCAGTTGGCTGTCAAATGAAGCGCTGGAGCTGGCTCAGATCACTAACCTTTGATGTCTCAAAGCTTAAGCTGAAGTAACTTTATAACAAGCAACATCTCAGACTGAGCCACTGCTCTGTTACTCTGCTCCTAACCAGATTTTCTCTAGTGAAAGAGTCTGGAAATCTATTTCTGTGAACTAGTCAATAATGAGTTTTGTGTCTTATTGTGAGCAAAACTATATTTCTTACAGTTTCAGCTGGGAGAAAATAAATTGGGAAGACATTAAAGATCCATTCCCTCTGTCCCACTGTGCTAGACTTTACTCTTAGGGAGGTCTGGCTTGCTAGGCTGCTGCTTTGTGAAGGCTGCTGGTTCATTTTCTTTTGAGACATGCAAGAAAATTCAGGGGGAACAAAGAGAACATAAAAAGTATTTTTCCATGTGACCTCAGCGGTTTGTTGATGCATTTGAAATGCTGCATTGATGTGTTGAAAGCTGTTTGAATCAGCCGTAACCAACATAACATCATTACTAGGAAACAGTGTAGCCAGCCAAAGCTAAGTCATAGTTTCATAATAGCAGCAGGAGTTTGTTCATTTTCTGTTGTTTAAGATATTTAGATGGCAGTTTTCTTGGATGCAAAATTGATGTTGTTCAATGTTGTTTGCTGTTCTAGGTGAAGCTGGAGAGTAACTTTGCGTCCATTGTGTTTGCCATCATGGTGCTGGAGGGCCTGGGCAGGTCCCTGGATCCCAACCTGGACATCCTGGAGCTGGCCAAGCCACTGCTGCTCAAGAACTGTGCCTCACTGCTCTGATACAAACAAATTCATACACACACACAGATATGCTCACAGACACATGCACATGCACAGCAGTTCCAAAACGCATACACACATACTGTACATACATACATATTCTTCCACCGTCATGATGAAGGTTTGTCTTCAAGCTTACAATCCCAGATTCCACTGCGGATCAAGAGGGTTTGTTCCGTTGCTACATTTCATCGGTGTTGATGCCATAAGTACCTCGTTGAATTTTACACCGGTGGCTATTTCAACTTTGAACGGTCTTACTTTTAAATTTTATCATCCACCGTCTGGTTGGAGTATGAAAAGTTCACCCATCGTAATCGCCTATAAGTTTTTTGCCTTGTCAACTATTTTCCAGTGTGAGAAATGCCTAATGAATGGGAGCATGTGCGCTTTACTTGAGGCACCACTTGTGGTTTATTGTGTGCTAATGGATGGAAGTCAGACACGTTGGCAAGCACACAGATGCCATCAGAGACCATTTGTAGTGATATAAGATATAAAAAACCCTACTGCGACAATCCCTAGTTGATGCTCAGAAGCATGTTTTTACTTTTTAATGACTAATATTGATCTCAGGATGTCTTTTATCACTTCATGTTTTATTGCAGCTTAGATAATGTTGCCTAATGGCATATATTTGCTTTTAGTGTGAGTCATAATAAGCTAGCATTTGTTCTTAAACACTTCATTGACATTGTGAAGTCTTTGCCTAATGTATTCACAATTGACCCATGTCTTTTTACTTTCCATCAAAAATTGTGGGAACACTTCTATTAATTATACATATCAATAAAAAAAGGGAATCTATAGTAATTGATCTTCTTTTCCTCTGTTCCCTTTGGTGACCAGTAGTAAGTTGTATAACCCTTTCAGTGAGGTTGATTGATGTGACTTCAAAGTTTTAGCCGGGCCATACACAGTGGAAAATGGCAAACACTACATCAAGGCCACAGAATCCATTAATTTACAATTTTATTAAATCTGTCAATGAAAAACACAGACAAGAGACGCGATTCTGTCAATGTCATCAGGAAGAACAGTCAGCATGGCTGAGAGTGAGATCAGGAGCTTTTGGTGCAAAAAAATTCATCATCACATACTCTTTATTGCAAAACTGTTTGATCGTTTTTCATCACCATCAAGAGCCCAGACAGAGCAGCACTGTTCATGTAAGGAGGGAGGGGAGAGGTGACAACTGTGTAAAAAAAGAACTAATTTGAATAATAATAATAACAGTAATAATAATAATATAATTACAAAAGAAATAAAAACATCTCTAACAGACAAACACAATCACCTCAATATAAGACGAGATTCGGTCACGGTCACAACAACCAGAGAAAAGTTGTTTTCTTTTTTTTTTCTCTCTTTTTTTTTAAATGAATTAAATAGTTTTTAAAAATATCTCACCATTTACTTATACTCATCTTTTTTTCATTTATTGCGAAAAAATAGGCAACTGGACTAATTGTGATGATGCGAGTTTTTGTGTGTGTGACAGAGAAATAGAGAAAAGTGGAGAGATACTGTATAGTGGAACGTCTTGGAGCGTTGGCACTGAGAGCAGCAGCAGTGTGCGGCGATGCAGTACTCTCCTTCAGCCACCGGGTGGCACAGTTCAGTCGAAACATTCCTCCGGGCCTGAGCTATCGCAGCCCTACTGTACTAGAGGAGGTCAAGTCCCGCCAACAACAGCCTCTGTATCGGAATGATGCTTGTGTGTTGAATCTCTGTCCACGGTCGGGTATCTGTGTTGCCAGATCTCAGTTCTATGTACAAAGGTTTCAAATCCCTGAAGGACATCTACAAAGACAAGTGCAACCTCCATTTGACCATCCCCTTTCTGGAGAAGCTCAGGGATCGAGGGGTTCCTCTGTAGGAAAAAAAGGGGGGTAGTACCAATCAGATCTGGTAAACGTGCCACAGCAGGACTCAACAGAATTGTTCTTGGTTTGGGACAAGGGAGTAGAAGTCAGGAATGATGGGAAAGGACCAAGATCCAGGAATGTCAAAGAAAGGGGAGCTGTAAAGAAGTGACCTTCCTCAGACGGGGCACCGACAACGTCGTAAAATAAGTCTCTCGTCTTTCAAACAAAACGTCCAAAAGGGATGAACACAGAAAAGAAACAAACTAAACCAATGAAACGCACAACTGAAACACGCATCCATCGTCCGTTTGTTATATCCGTTCATGCTGATCGATCAGTCTCTCCATGCTTTTCTTTAAAAAAAAATCACTGTTTCACGACAGAGAAACTCTTTATAGACCAAGCTGTCCTGCTCGGCTTCAGTGATAAATTTATCTTTTTTTTTTGTTTCTTGCTCATCCCGTGCTTTGTCTGCCTGTCTTTCTGTCAGTGTGGCAGCTGTTGTGTGGCGCCCCCTGGAGGGCTGGCTGCCCTCCGTGTCTCTGCGGTGGCCTGGGGCGGGGCATGCAGCTCATCGGGGTGGGGAAAGTGGGGAACCGGGACAGGTAACAGGGGTTTTTTGGACCGCGGCCTTGGGAGATTTTGGGGGATCGGGGTGTAAACTGTTCAGCAGTACTGCTTTAGTCTGGGGTGGGGGCTTCATCCAGCAGGGAGGGGAGGGGAGGCTACTGGGCTGGAAACAGTGGAGAAGAGAGACGTAGAGAGAGAGGAAGGGTCTATGCTGACAGATCTCAAATAACTCCCTCGACTATGCAGAAGTACAGGCACATACACACTTCTCCCTCACACGCGAACACACACACACATATTTGTCTGTCTTTGGGGCCCTGGCTATGTAAAGGTCATGGCAGATGGAGCTCTGGGCTGTCAGCATTGCAGCGGGGCTGCTCATTGACTTTCCTCTCTCGTCATTGAAAAGATCAGCAGCTAAGTCAGCGGCCCATGACTGGATCCAAACGAGGTAAAACTGAGAATGAGTGGCCTAGGAAGAGATAGCTTGATAGGTAGATGGATGGGACAGGCTGAGAACTTGACGCCAGAAGAAGAGAAGAGAGCACATCTCTTTCGGACATCAGACAAGGCCTGACTTCTCCCTTTCACAGTGTGAGCAGCATCCATCCTCAAATCGTCTGAATCTTTTGTGTTTAGGTAGTACGCCGCACTGGGAGACGTCTTGGAAGACACAGCCATGGCATCGGCTACTATGTCATTTTATCTCCATAAGGTTGTGCGGGAGGGAATTGCGCCTGAGTCTGTCATCTTTACATTGATTTTGGGGAAAAGATGGAGGGGTTGTGTGTGCGGGACTTAGATATCTCAGATATGCGTGTATGTGTGCATGTGTGGGATAGGGCTGGAAAGAATACGACAAAATCCTATCGCTCTCTCATCACTTCCAACTCTCTCACTCGCTTTGTTTCTTCATCTCCAGCCTCTCTCCTCTCTGTCATTCCACAGGCCGGCCGCCACCAAAGGGTGATATTTAGGCTAGTTGTTTGGGATGTTTTTGGGGAGGTGGGGGGGGTCTGACCAGAATGTGTGGCTATGAGCTAAGCCAGGGGTGGTTGAGGCAGTCGCCGGCCGAGGCCCTCTTCTCGGGCACCATCTCCAGCATGGGCAGAAGGAAGTGGGTGAAGTGGCCGGCGTCCTCATGCGACCAGCCGTACTTCTCCACCAGCACGTCAAATAGAGACCAAGGCTTCAGCTTGGTGATGTGCCGCAGCTCGCCTGCAGGGGGCAATAGGGAGCAGAGTCAGCCACACGGCATTGGAGAAAGTGGGGAGAGAATAGAGCAGTGGTTTTCAACCATGTGACATGGAGGGCAAGAGTCTGCAGGGTTTCAATCCAACCAAACCCTACAGCAGCTGATTTCACAGATTGGTTCCTCCTGTCTGGTTGAAGGCATGTTAATCAGTGAAATGATATGCTATAGTGTTTGGTTGGAATGAAAACCTACAGACTCTTGGCTCATGATTGGCACGTGGCTGAAAACCACTGGAATAGAGGGTGAGATTGAAGGGACAGAAAGAAAGGAAGAGAGAGAAAGAGAAGTGGAGAGGTAATAGAAATAGACAAGAAGAGGAAGGCCTACATTATTAAAGAGAAGAGGAAAAGGATTGGCTGAGAGAGCTAGAGTGACAGCGAGAAAAGTACAAGAGAGAATGATTGATGATGGGAGAAATCAAGACAGAGGGTCCAGTTCAAACCATGGCTGCCATGGTAACCTCTCCTTCCTCTGCACTGATTGGACAGCACAAAATGGGGGAAAGCAAACCGTTTATCGAGACTTTCCATATATTGTAGAGGAGACTAATGAGGCCACAGTGTTGAAACATGTTAATTTCTGACAGCAATAAAAAGCATTGAAACACAAGTGTGTGCACAAGTCTTCAGTATTGTGAACCTCCTCTAAGTTTGTGCTTCCATTGTTCTCTTCCCAATTATTGTATCTGCTCCCCCCCCACCCAAGTTCAATACAAATCAGTGTGCACGAAGGAAACAAGGTAACACCGCCGCTCAATAGTATTGCGACAGGGCCCGAGGCAGCGAGGCAGACAGGAGAAGCCGATAGAGACAGAGCGAGAGAGTCAGACCAGATTAACAGAGCGCCAAGAGATAAAAGGGAGAACATTGAGACATCAAGCGCAGGCTCAGACCTCAGATTGAGACAACATCAAAGGCGGAATATTCAAGTCTCATGACGCAGTATGAAGAATATATGAGCAGAGAGGGAATGAGATAGAGAGAGAGGGAAAGAAGAGAGAATACATGAGAGAGTGCAAGGGTTATAAACTGTATCAAACAGAGATACACTTACCAGAATCATTGAGGTATATGGCACACTTAAGACCTTAGGCACAGTAAGGTAAATCCCTACTGCTACATGTATAGGCTGGGAATGTGACTATTCTATTAGGGCTATGTTATTATTTTCATTAATAATACTGGCAGAGTTAGACTACGTGGTTCAGTTGCTAGCCAAACCAAAGTCCCTTTAAGAGTCTCTGGTCAAACATCTTTAGGCTATTAATCCTAATGTTGCTATACAGTCTGCAGAGAGAGTTCAATTGGTTCTTTTTGCTGTGAATTCACAAAATTTATGTTGCTGAGAAGAATATAAGGAAAATCTATTGACTGTCTGCTACTGGCTCTACTACTGACAGATTTGTTTGTATGTATGTTAAAACATTTTACAAGAAAATCCCTTTTCTTCTCCCACTACAAACTAAATCGATCAGTTGGCCACCAGTCCTGGGTCAAATAGTATTTGCATATAACTTTAAAGTTTATTCTCATCTCCTAGGCGTTTGAGATGGAGTGGGTTGCCACATACAAAAATACAGTGCCAGAAGGTTTAGACAATCGCAGCAAAGTATTTGAAAATCAATTTAGTATTCACTTTTTTGTGACTGACAACTTACCTTTCCCTATCTGAATGCCCTGATGCAGTAGACCCTGGCAGTGCTAAAACAAATGCTAATTATTAGCAAAATACTATTTGATCCAGGTCTCATGACCACCAAGAGATTGCCCATACGCTATGGCTGGTGCTTTCTGTGCCTCTCCACAAGGCCTATGCCTGTACTATACATATAGTATACTATACCTGTAATATACCTATACTAGTATACTATACCTGTACTATACCTATACCTATACTAGCCGGTGTCGTTTACCTTTCTTGGAGAAAAACTCTCGGCTGTACTTCCCGGCAGCGACCACTTTGCGCGGGACCTTCCCAAGGAGCTCCATGATCAGAGCGATGTGGTCTGCCCACCACCACATAACATACATACATCACAAGAGAACAGGCACGGGACAGCATTACAGCATGCACACACACTTACATACACACTGTGTGGGACTGACACACACTGCTACCTGGGGATACTGCATGGACACACTGACAGACTGAGTGGGAGAGTATTGTGGGTAGTTTTGGCACTTCTTTTTATGAGGGATAAAATTGTGTTTTCAATGGCAATGTTTTCAATCAGCACACCCAAATTACAGGCAGCAAGCTCAAATCCAAAACAACGTAATGGCTCCTATTTTGTGCTGAAATGACACTGTGTCCCGACTGTCTGTCAGTGTACATGTTATGTCCATCTAGGCGTCTGTGTATCCCAGTCCCACCAGCTCTCTGGCCAGCGCTACCTCTTCGGTTGAAGAACTCCCGGGAATATTTTCCGGAGAGCGCAAAGTGCCTCGGAATACAGCCCAGCAGCTCTATGATGTGGGCTATGTGGTCTACGGAGGAGAGAGGGAGGGAGGAGGGAGGAGACAGGGAAGGAGAAACAGAAGAGGGATGCCAAAAAAAGAAGAAGGAAGAGAAGGAGGTGCAAAAGACAGAGAAAGGGGGGAGATGAGGAAGAGAAGGATTAGTCGGAGGAGGAGGAGGAGGAGGAGGAGGAGGAGGGGGGAGGGAGGGAGAAATTAAGTAAATAAAGAAGAGGAGGAGGGAACAAATATAAGAAGAAGGGGAAAGTGGGAGAAAAAGTATAGAGGGGGAAATGGAGGAAAACATGAGGAAGATAAGGGAGAGGGATGGAAAAGAGAAAGAAAGAGACAGACAGTCACAGTCACAGACAGTAAAGGAGAAAAATCAGTGTTAGTGAGCTGAGCCTCCACAGCAGAGGTGATGAGATGAAATGTTCAGGGTTGGAGCAAAGTGACATGCATTTAAAATCAGAATTGAATGAATGGGAACCTGAAGCAATATTTTCAGTTTGGCTTCGATGGTAGGAGATCAACATTTCTTGTTGTAAATCAACAAGACGTCATGACAAAACCGGCGCTGGCATATTGCCTGTGCAAACATGCAAAATGAGGTTGTCTTCTCGCATGTGAGGAGAAAAATAATGCTTGTGAGATCAGTGGAGATCAAGAGATCAAGGAGGTGACGCGGGGATGAGGGTGCACAGTTTGGGGATGTGCGGCATTGTGCAAGTCTTTCGGAACAAATAGCATGGAGAATGAGCAGGGCGAATGGCAAGCCAGAGTCTACATGCAGATATGGGGACTGTAAAGTTTTAAGGGTAACAGGATATAGATACACACAGGTAGTTATAGGATACAGCTAACTGACTAGCATTGCCAGTCTCGTTTTATGCTTCAGAGCCTTAAACCATTAATTCTTGCCATTTACAGTCTGTTGACAGCAAACAAAGGAAATATGTAAAAGTCATCCTATCTAGTTCAATGGAAGGATTACTGTGAGCTCTCTGTGTGTATCTACAGCATTTTTAACAAGTCAGATGATAAATGTAGGGTGGAGATGAGTGGAGGCATAGCAGCAGAATACAAGGACAGGTTTCACAGTTGACAGTGGATAGGGGGACTTGGGGTGAGGGATGTGCTAAATTATACTAAGCTCATTTTGAGGCATCTTTAACCGTTTTGCAGTCAGCCAATCAATCTTCATTAGCTATCACTGACAAACGTGTTCCTACGCAAATAAATAGCATATACATTTCAAGCAGCACGATTCATCAATCATTAAAGATGCATTCAATGTCACACAACCTTAACTTTGTTCTCATATTATACTGTACATCAAAAAACTAATAACTCCTACTACAACAGTACTTTAAACTTTAAAAAACTGTTTGTTTTTGAGCCAATTTCCTGAATATAGATCAATCTTAAAATACAAGAATGTCCTGTGAAATACTTTTGAATGAGAATTTGTCTATGCTTGTGACATTAAGCTTTATGTGTATGGCACTAAGAAAAATAAAAACGTACCCTCATCACGGGAGTAGTCCTCTCCAGAGTGGGGCTCAAAAAGGTAGTCTCCAGTAGCCAGCTCAAACGCCTGCAAGACATAGGATGGAGTACTTGAGTGGTTATGTGTGTGTGTGTGTGTGTGTGTGTGTGTGTGTATGTATGGAGTGGGTGGGTGTGTGTAATTTAAATATGAGAGTCAGTGTATATGTCTATGTGTTAGGTCCATCCATTGTGAATATGTAATACGTATGTATAACACAACAATTTATGTGACTATAGAATGTGTTATGCCTGTACATTGTGTGTGTGTGTGTGTGTGTGTGTCTTCCTCACCATGCAGGCGGTGCTCCAGATGTCAGCAGGAGTGCTATATCCGGCTCCTATCAGGACCTCAATAGAGCGGTACTGCCTCGTCTGAATGTCCTCTGTGAAGTGCTTGTGCTGAGGAGAGGAGAGGAGAGGAGAGGAGAGGAGAGGAAAGGAGAGGAGAGGAAAGGAGAGGAGAGGAGAGGAGAGGGGAGGGGAGGGGAGGGGAGGGGAGGAGAGGACAGGAGAGGAGGAGAGGAGAGGAGAGGAGAGGAGAGGAGAGGAGAGGAGAGGAGGGGAGAGGAGAGGACAGAGGAATTTAACGAATATATCAAGGATGGGGAATTTTATGCCAATTTAAATACCTTGATCTTTGGTCATTTAAAATGTAGCCTAGTGCAAGACACTCAAATAAGGAAACACATGCAGGGACACAAATTATGCTCAAGTTTATTTAAAATGTATTTAGAGCGAGCACAGAAGGTAGCCTAAACATAGCCGGTATTTCACTGATGCATGTGCTTCCCCATTTGTGCCTCTTGTGCTACTGCTTCCTATTGACCGCAACCTGACACTTGTTCATCAGTTTTCTTGACTGTGAGGACTTAAATACTACAATTTAAAACGTAAAAAGCTATGTTTCGATTCAAGTAATCATTGCCTCTCACATCCAGCACCCACCCACACAGTTGGCCACACATGGACACACACACATAAATCCTGGATGCTGTGTCTTACCACCCAGCAGGCATTGCCCAGATCAGCAATCTTGACTCGGATAGTGTCAGCGTTGCGGGGGTCTAGTGGGTTGACCAGGAGGTCTGCAGCTCTGGCCCTGACTGGGAGGAGACGGGGAGGGAAAGCAGAGGGTTAACTGATACCTGACGGGGGCTCAACCAACACACAACAGACACAAGTAGAGCTTACACACTCTAATGTACCAATGCACCTTGATTCTAGACCAGACATTCTTCAATTCATCCAGGAAACCAAATTTGAGAAACTCAGTCTTGGACCCTGTGACCATCTTGTCACATGGGAACCCATCACAAACAGGCCTGTGACCCACTTTGAGTCTGATTAAGCTGATAAAGAGAGTTGAAGTAGAGAACATTGTCAAGAGAAAAGGTGTGTTGGTGCATTGGAGTGTGCAGGTTTTTATATTTAATGTACAATTTTGTCCCAGCATTTTTCACAAAGTGCTGTGCGCACTGACTAAGCCACTTCAAAACGAACACTTATCAAGCTCTGGGGAGGCGATCCACAATGATCTTAGAGTTACAGAGTTTAATTTCACTCTATTTTAATAGCCGAGCGTTAATGATAATAAAATCAACATCGTGGGGAGACGGTAATCAAAAGGCAGACACTATCTAATCATTTTTCGTCTGGGTTAGTAAACCTCTTTCTTGAAATGTCACCCCAGTGTTTCAAGAGATGGATCGCTGGACAGTAAAACCCAATAATGAGCAACAGGATTAGTAATGTTTGTCTTATCAGGCAGCTGAAATGTGTAAAATAAAAAGTCAAAACACTGACTGTCGTTCATGTTGGGCTGATCCGTTGCATCGCCTAAGAACCAAATACAGTCTGATTATATTATTGTTAAATCATTGGTTTATATGAATACAAGTGAACATAGGAAATAGGTGTTATCCATACTAGGGGGTTTACTGTATATCCATTTGTGTACATTGTTTGTTAATCTATATCTGTGTGCGTGCATTTTATATAAATTTAACTTCATTGTCATGGATTTCTTGAGTTTGTTCATCTATAATTACATGTGAATATAATAGGTAAGTAGTGTCTGTGAATAAATGGACATAATCATCATCTCACCTTTGGGTGTGTCTCCTGTGCTCGAGGACGACACAGTGCGACTGCGGTCGGCGACAGGGCTGTTGGGTGACCGCCCCGCCCCTATTTCTGCCATTCCGACCGGTACAGGGTTTCCCGGCTCTGGATCAAGGGGCAGCTCGGGGAAGCGGGGCACAGTGCCCCGGTGGCGCTCGCTGGAGCCGTTGGTCAGTCCCGGGTCGCACACCTCGCCGTTATACATCTCATAACCAGAGCTGAGAGAGTTGTCCCTGTCCGTGTAGCTGAGTTCAGACTCCACCAGGGGGCAGAGGAGGGGGACGGGGGTGGGCGAGGGGGGCGGAGGCACGCCGGGGTTGGGCTTCAACCCCTCGGACCCCAACAGGACGTGGCCGTTGGTTTTGGCCGAGTTGTTGTTGTTGTTGTGGAGTTTGATGGGGGAGGTGACGTCTGTCAGGAGGTCCGCGGTCGTGTCATCATCGTCGTCCTCATCCTCGTCGTCGTCATCACCCTCCTCCTCGTCCTCGTCCTCCTCCTCCTCTCCCTCTTGCTCCTTCGACTCGTCTCCCTCTTCCTCCGCCGCCTCCTCCTCTGCTTTGCTCTCGCTCTTTGGCTCCCCTATCTCGTTCTCCTCTCTTTCAGTCTCTTTCTCCTCCTCCTCCTCCTCTTCTCCCTCCTCCTCCTCCTTCTCCTCTGCCTCCTCTTCCTCGTTGTCATCCTGTGCCTCTTTCACTCCCTCCTCCTCCTCCTCCTCTTCCTTCACCTCTGCATGTGTCGCGTCTCCGTTGCCTTCCTCTGAGGTGGGGGGAATGGGTGGATCTTTTTCAGCGACGGGTGTGGGCTCCTCCTCCTCCTCCTCCTCCTCATCGGGGTCGTCTTCTGTGATGCGAGGCGCCTCGCTCTGCTCCTGGGGAGGCGCCGCACCTGACAGAGACGGAGAGAGGAGAGAAGAAGAGTTAAGAGAGGAAGTGGGTGGGAAGGAGATAAAAATGTGCTCAAAGACGGGGTGGCAGAGTGAAAAACAGCGTGAAAGACAGCAAAGAGAATAAAGATTGAAGAGAGAGAGCGGCGATAGGGAGAGAAGGATAGAGTGAAAGAGATGGGAGAGGGTGTGAGGGAGGGAGGGAGAGAGAGAGAGAAAGAGAGACAGAGAGAGAAAGAGAGAGATGGTGGTTGTTTGTGAATCAGCCTAGCCCCCCTACACAGTGGGACTAGTGTGGGTGGACTGGTTGGAGCCAATCCACCTCCCATTCATTCACAGTCTGCCTGACAGCTTTCTATCTGCACACACACACGTACACACACACACACACATACAAACACACCCCAAACACACACACACACACACACACACACACACACACACACGCATACATGCTGCAGGCCTGTCAAACCCACTGCTCTGCTTTGGAACATTGCCTTTCTAGTTGTTGACAACCTGGATACAGTAAACAGTACAGTCTAACCTAAATATGTTACTCACTTTTCCTTCACTGTGCATTTCACTTGAATTGTGTGGTGCAACCAACATGCTGTCAGGATACATCGTCAGGCTGAGCCAATGTTTCCTTCACCTTGAATTAAACTGAATGCATGAGAGAGGCCACACCGAGTAAGAAATAAAATAATGAATGTATTCCCATCAAGTAATTTGAATGAACAAAAATACTCCCAGTCCCAGTCAAACCAACTCCCCCTCACAAAGTCCATCAGCAGCAGCAGAGGAACAGACCGCCGGGAGAAGAAAAAGCAAAAAATTGGCCTCACCAATGCTAAATTAGTAATCAGTATAATTACACTATTCCCGTAGCAGACAAACAGCGTAAGAACAAGCAACTCTCTTTCCCTCTCGCTCTATTGTAGTGGAGTTCAATGGGAAAAGCCAGTCAAGTTATCTTCAGTTGAACATATTTAAACATCCGAATAATACTGAAAAAATGTGAAAAGAACAAATATTCGTTTAAAACAAGTTATTTGTGCTTTGAAAACGTCAGTTCAGACAAAAAAAGAGCTCGGCATCATATGAACTCACATGTATGATTGGTCAACCTGGTGGGCCTCTCCCTCTCTCCTGCCTCCTCCTCCTCGTCCTCCCCATCCTCCTCATCCTCATCTTCCTCGTCGCTCTCTCCCAGGGCCATGGCGGGGCCTGGCGCCGGCGGGGCGGGAGGGGCCGGGTTGTGTTTGCGCCCCCCCTCCTCCTCCTCCTCCTCCTCCTCTCCCTCCTCGTCCTCCTCGCCCTCCTCGTTGGCTCGCTCCTCCTTCTTCTCGGCCTCTCTCTCCAGGGCCTCGATCTCCAGCATCCGCCTCTCCAGCAGCTCCGCCTGCCGCTTCTGTTTCTTCTTCAGCTTCTTCTTCTTGTTCTTGGAGATCTTCCCCACCTGGGAACAAAAGAGGGAAAGGGAAGGAGAGGGGAGGAAAATACAAGAGCATGAATAGGTGGTACTTAAGGTTTGACTCTCTTTGAAAGGAAGATTGTATTGTGATGTTTAAATAATGTGCATCTAGGCCTTTTCTGTATGTTAATAACGATAAATAATAGTACACTCTCTATATACGTTACTATATTCCTTGTGTTTCTCTGAGAGGCATATGCAAAGTAAAAGAAAAAACTAATTATATTGTGTCTAATATGGTATTTTAATGGTATTTTAATGTTGTTAAATTCCTGAAATCTCCTATTTATTGGACATTCATACATCCTAGTTGATGTAGATTGACCAGTGCAGTTGAAAATACAATTAATTTTAAGACATTGTGAGTATTGTGTATCAATATTGTGGATTTACTCAGTAGCCTCTCTACATCTGTCTCTAGTTGTCATGGAAACCACACCGCACTGTGTTAAATTGCTGTATGTACCTTTTTTGTCGCCGTGTGTGGGTGTGTGTGTGTGTGCATGCGTGTGTGTGTGTGTGCGTGTGTGTGTGTGTGTGTGTGTGTGTGTGCATTCCTCTCATTTCATACTCACATCTGCCGTACTCACCGGTTTGAGCTGGGGGGCTGTGCTGACTGACAGACAGAAAGAAAAACAACAATCAGAGGTCGCAAAGTTTATCAAGTTCACAAAGTTTAAGCATGAATCCCTCTCATTAGTGAGATCACACTACGTTCAGTATTCCTCCTGCCTGTAAAAGAGGTCATCGGATTATGTATAGGCCCCCATTAAAAGACTTCATACATACAGAATCTGTGGGTGAAGTGGGAAAATTGCACACGATTGAAGAAAAGATCCCTCACACAGCCTTATTCCCTTGTCCCAGATCCATAATAATAATGGTTTATTCTTCTCCTGCCTTGGAATGTAATGCCCATATAGCACCGTATAGCCTCGCTCAAAATCATCTGACACCATTCAAACCTGCGATATTAAACCTCAAAAGAAGGAGAGCAGGGAGCGCTGACTTGCAGGTAAAATAGGCACATACACTCTACAGCAATGGTTCTCAACGTGGGGTCCGTGGACCACCAGGGGTCCTTGAGGGGGTTCCAGGGGGTCCCCAGTCAAATGGATAAATGGTTAAACTTCAGCATTATTTAATTTACAAGAAGTTAACACAATTAGATAATATAGAAGAATGACTGTTTTGATCATAGTTTCACTGTTATCTATCTACCTACAATACAGATAGTCATGGGATTCTGGACAAAATCATATCTAACATTAAAAATATTCACAGATTTGGGTCCAAGAGACAAAATCTCATCAAATGGGGGTCTGTAGCCCTGATGTGGACTAAATTACGGGGTCCTTGATATGAAAAAGGTTGAGAATCACTGCTCTACATGATGTTGTGTTGTTTATTTACAAAAATATAAAAATGAATATATAAATAAATAAATAAATAATAAAAATATAAACAGTATTTTCTCAAGAGGTGATCAAAAATATTCTTAGGTATAAGAATACCTGCACATTGACAATAATATTTGCAAATAAACTGATCAATTCTTTTTTCCATAAATTGACTCTCACCATGCATTCTCAGTTGACATATTGGTACACAGAGCATTGATTGTAGGATTTATCTATCGTTTGATCCTGAATTGACTGATTAATTAATTGATTTGTCACTTTATTTGGAGTGATTTGGCACTCTAGGTTTCCAGATACATCCATACATCACATTGCAGTTTATGTATATCGAACATATTCTTAAATTAACTCAATTATCATACAAACAATGTGGACAAAGTACATTGCCGTTTTTGTGCTGCATTTAATCCTTTTCTGAAGCACATCACAAGTCTGTCCTCATTGTCTCACCAAATTGAATTAGCAGAAACAGAAGTCAATTTGGTATAAAGCACACTTCTCCGCTCATCATATTAATGACAATGAAACATAAAATGAATTTAACTTTCATTCTTTCTCCCAAATCACATAACAGACAGATTGTGTCATCCTCCAGTGTCCTGCTGGAACTTCCTGTTTTGATAGCTAATGGTAATGTGCCTGACCTTAATTGTGTAGAAATGTAAGCAGTGTAATTGACTACCCTAAGGCTTAGAAGGACTCCATTGGCTGATGCAAGCAATTGACAGCTCATGGGGGGTTCACCAAGAGGACAGGGTTCATGACGAGTTTGTCAAGTCTGGCTGTTAAGGACTTGATTTTTTTTTTCTCAGTGGAAGAACTCCACGACAGAAGATGAAAGAAGAAGCAAAGTCTCTTGTCTCTTGTGCTGAAACACAAGCAGCCGACGAGGCTTTTTCTTCTTTTGCTCCCTGGATCTTATTTCTTCACTAAGCACTTCTCTATTATACATGATCATTCAAGTGAAAAATTATTATTTATTACATTTGATGTCTGGCCACTGTGGTACTCACATTCATGACTATTGGTGTATTTTAATGATGGCAGGTGAGGAATTTAAGATTATTCTACTGCTATTCTACTGCACTAATTGTGAATCACTCTGGGTAAGAGCATTACCTAATTACCTAAAATGTAAGTGTAAAAGCGAGACTGCATGAGTAAATCAGATACGTTTTCAATAACAGTGCCTGCTGGCTTTTAGTAGAGCCATGCTGTTGCCAAAGTTAGATCTTACTCCAAATGGTTTGGGGTTGTTGGACAGCTTTACGAAGGGACACACGTCTGCCTGTCTGATTCACTGTCAGCTGATTAGGCAGGTCAGCGTGTGTGTGTGTGTGTGTGTGTGTGCGTGCGTGTGTGTTCTTGTATTTCTATACTTATGAGGACCAAATGTTCTCACAAGGAAAATCCTCCAAAGTGAGGACATTTTCCCAGTTTAGGGGCTAGTTTATGGGTTAGGTTAGATTTGGGTTTAAGGTTAAGATTAGAATTAGGATTAGGATTAGAGTAAGGATTAAGGTTAAAGTTTGTTTAAGGTTAGGGAATGAATGTAGCAAATTCATTATCTGAGTTCCTACCTGCTCACTCACTGTAAAGTCCTAAAATTAAAGTAATCAGTAGCCAGGTTATGTGGTGGCAATGATGCTCTCTGGATCCTTAAATCATTCTGAACCTCTATGATATTCAATTCCAGTGCAAATTATGCTTTAGAGATGTGGTATAATTCACTTTCTCAGCAATTTTATGTCATTACCTGCCATCTGTGAAACGCATTTGTAATTTTGATTTTTTTGAGTAAAAAGCAATATTTTTTAGTAATTTATACTGCAGCACTTCTCTTCCACCCAGAAATTTAAAGACCATTTTGGGGACTTGGCACACGAGCAAAATGAGCCACTGCTCTGATCGGCTGGGGATCCAACTCCCTTCTCTAGCCCTGATTGGTTGACTTCACTCAAGTCCAGTGGCTATACAGACACTCAGGCAAAACAGACACATACAGGCGAAGCGATAGGTCTTGTCTCTTCCGACTACTTCCATCTTCACTGAAAATACTGTTGGACCAGACTAGACTAGACTGCTTCTTTTTTGGCTGGGAGTCAAAGAGAGTGACTCACATGCAGACCATTATCTTTTTGTCTGTGAGATGTTTTTTTGATTTAGGCGAAACAGTAATGTTTAAGGTCTTGGTAAAAACAACTTTGTTTAGCAGGTTCTCCCGTTTCTCACGTCTCGTACGGTGGAATGTGATATCACCAATGAATATTCATGAGGTTTCTTCATTAATTATTAAATAATAATAATTAATAGAACTTTTACGATACATATAATATTTATTCATTAATACCATAATAATTTTAATATTATATGTAATTGTTTAGATAGTTGTACTCGTCTTCCTTCCTTCTAAATCTAAATGACTGGAAAAAATTGGTAATTTTCCCAATTAGGAACTATGACAAATTGGCAATGACTACACATTTCCGTTTTTCACTGTTACTCCCACACATCTCAGAGTGCCACTCTTTAGGACAGTGGTTCTCAACGTGGGTTCCGGGGACCACCAGGGGTCCTTGAGGGGGTTCCAGGGGGTCCACAGCAAATTGAAGAATTGTTAATATTCAGCATTATTTAATTTACAAGAAGTTAACACGATTAGAGAATGTAGAAGAATGACTGTTTTGATCATAGCTTATCTGTTATCCTCTGCCTACAATACAGATAGTCATGGAATTCTGGACAAAATCATATCTAACAATAACAATATTCTCCGATTTAAAACGAGATAAAATCTCATCAAATGGGGGTCCGTGGTTCTAATGTGGACTAAATTAGGGGTCCCTGACATGAAAAAGGTTGAGAATCACTGCTCTAGGATACCCCCCTTTAATTCAGTGCACCTAAAACATGTAAAGTGTGTGTGTGTGTGTGTGTGTGTGTGTGTGTGTGTGTGTGTGTGTGTGTGTGTGCAGTGTGTGTCCCTACCTGCTGATCCGGAGGGTGGGGGCGCCCCAGCTTTCTGCCACTCGGTCGCCTCCACAGCCATGCGCCTAACAAAGGCGTCGTCCACACACATCAGGATGTTCTCCGGCTTGATGTCCGTGTGGATGATCTTACACTTACTGTGGAGGTAGTCCAGGCCCTGCAAGACCTGCAAACACATACACACACACACACACACACACACACACACACACACAGAAATATAAACTGAAATCATGCAAACACATCCCTGTTTAGGCATGTAGAAACACATAAATGCAGGCGAGCTCTCTCTCCCTCCCTCCTTGCCTCGGTCCTTTTCTCTATCTCTCTCCTTCTCTCCCTTTCATTCCTTCTCTTTCTCTGAGCCAAATTAGACGTTCTTTTTAATGCTCGTCGTTCTCTTAGGGCAGACCAGGCTGTTGATGTTTTTTTTTTTTTTTCCACTGTTTTTCATCTCGTGTGTTTCTGTGCTTCTGGCTTTGGGTTTGAAGCGGAGAACAGTCTCAATTCATTTCTATTCATCTGTAGCTTGGCTTTCAGGCAGGAGGCTGGCAGCGGCTGAAATGGCTGGATAAGTTCACATGCTCGTCAGGAGGTGGCTAAGGGGGAAATGCCTGGAAGTCCTGTGTCTTAGGAAGGCAACAGTCCTGGAAAAAAAAAAAGTGTGAACTGCACAATAGCACGCACTGTATTAGTTGGCCATGGTGGCGGGTGTGAATGTTGTTTTCTGAGTCTCCCTCTCTCGCTCTCTCTATATATATCCTCCATTTTTATCTTTGTTCATCACTTTTTTCCTTTCTCTCTTTTCATTCAGTCTTTCTAGACCATCCGTTTCATTCCAAAGAAAGCAGTGAACTGGGCAAGGAAAGTGAATGAGTAACACTTCCCCCATTGAACCCCCATTGCTCCAACAATACAAGTCTGTGGCTGTGCTGGGCAGGACCTAGATGTGAATGTGCACAACTGTATGTAAGGTGGTGCTGAAAAAGCAAAACCCTTTCCTGGATAAATGCAGATTAACCAAGCCAATAGTAAACATCCTAATGAATGATGCAGTCGCTTTCTGGGCCAACCAGTAACAAATTTGTCACCTTGTTTTGACCTGTAATGCAGCGCCTCCCTTGGGCCAATCAGTGTAATTTTGAAAACGCTGCATTGCAACGCTAAGATACATAATTTCCCCAGATTTCATACAAATCCAGTAAACCGTGTCTGAGATATCACACATGACAGATGAATGACTGAACGAATAAACAAACAAATGGACTGATTCATTGTCTCACAAAGATACAAGGACAGAAATGTGTTTTTGTGGGGGTGATGTGTATCAAAATGACTTGCATACATAATGAAGTGCCAGGTGTGCAAGCAGAGTTTGTGTGTGTGTGTGTGTGTGTGTGTGTGCATGTGTGTGTGTGTGTCCTTACCTGTCTGATAATGCTCTTGACACATGGGAGCGGCAGGCCTTGGTAGTTGGACTTGATGATCCACTTCAGCAGGTGGTGACCCAGCACCTCAAACACCATACACACATCTGGGACAGGGAGTCAAGGAGCAACACTACCAGGTCTCTGTCACAGACAAATAGACACACACACACACACACACACACTTCTGATTGGGATACGTATGCCGTTGACTCCAGAGATCTTGAAGTCGTCGATGAGCTGAACCACCATGTCCTTGTTGGGGTCACCGGGGTCGCTCTCTCTCACCTGGAAGATGAGAAAAGAGCGGGATGAAGAAAAGATGATAAGAAAGGGGGATGGGGGAAGGAGGATGAGAAGACAGGAGGATGAAGAAAGGACAGCAACAGAGAATAATGAGGGAAAGAGGACAAGAAGACGGGTGTGAGGAAAGGAAGACAAGAAGGATGAATGAGGGAAGGAGGATGAGGGAGTGGGATGATTGTAGGAGGACAAGAAAGAGGGATGAAGGAAAGGAGATGAGAGAGAGGTATGGGCAAATAAGAGAAGACGACAGCGGGGATGAGGGAAAGAGCAAGTGAGAAAGAGAGATGAGGAGAGTAGGAAAAAGAGAGAGAAGAATAAGGGAGACAGCGCTATGAAGATGCTGAAAAATTGATTGCAATATTCCTTTCACCAACCATGCAAGATAAATGACCAGTGTATCTTTGGGAAGGACGGACAGCAGAAAGGGAGGGAGAGATGCAAGGAGAGAAGGAAGGAAGGAAGGAAGGAAGGAAGGAAGGAAGGAAGGAAGGGATAAACAAATGAAGGCAGGAGGGAACATCAAAATAGAGGCAGGGAAAGGCAAGATGGATTGAAATAAAAAAGGAAAGGAAGATAAGAAGGAAGGAAGGAAGGAACAAATGAATGAATGCACAAAGGAAATAAGAAAGGGAGGGAAGAGAAAGGAGGGTAAGGAAAGTGAGAAGAAATGGGGGAAAGATGAAAAGAAAACATGCATAATAAGCAAACTAAGGCAGGAAGGAAAATCATGAGAGAGGAAGGAAAAGAGGGAGAAAGCAAGATGGGAAGAAAAGAAAAAAGGAAGGGTGAGGTAAAATAGGAAGGAAGGAAGGAAGGAAGGAGGGAAGAAAGGAGGAAAGCATGGCATGAGGGTTTCTGATTCGACACCAAGAGTCAAACTAGTCAGGTGCTCACACATCGTAGCAGTTTGATCTCATCCAGGGCCGTCTCTGTGTAATGCTGAGCGCTCTTCACCACCTTCATCGCCACAAAGTTCTTCACCCTGCAATGACACACACACACACACACACACACACACACACACACACACACACACACAATTCAATTTTATACTGACTCATACACTGATAAGCTGTTATAAAGCCAGTCATGTTATCTATCAGTCTGTATCAGAGAATCAGAGAAAACAAATTACCACCTGAACAAATGTCCCTAACCACACCTTCATCACACCTTTGTCACTCACACTACTCAGCCAGATATTCACCAAAATTATTGGAAGCCAAGCATAAAAACATTTTTCAGTTTAAAAATGAGTGTAGCAAATTTTGGAAAAAACTTAGTGTGTCAAATTTGAAACAAATAATGTATGTGGCATTGTATCAGGTAGAAATTATGTTAACACATGCCAAAACCTGCCACCTCATCCTTCATCATAGACATGTGTCTATAACTTCTTAACTGTCCATAGATATTTGTGTTTAATTTATTGTACGCTTGATTGTTTTTTTTATTATTGCATTGTATTTCTGGCAGTCATGTTGTGTGTATGTTGTACTTTAATGTTTCTTTTAGTAAAGGTGTCTCATAACTCTTTTTAACATTGTACTTAATCCATATAAATGATTTTTAATTGTGTGCGCACTGGCTCCGAGAAAAAGCGACAACACTCATTCATTTAAATTGAATTGAATTGTCTTCTGCCTTGATAAAAGAATGAAAAAAATGAAAAATCTGGAAACAAAGTAAGCATTCTTTATGAAGCGCAGACCATATT
>NW_027280806.1:337500-357500 GCF_046629955.1 Centroberyx affinis
ACCTTTCTGTTTTTGGGCCGGACACCCCGAACCGCTGGGATTGGGACTTTAAAGTCACTGCAAACGATGGCACTTTTCACACTCATGATTTATGCTCGTGTTCCCTGATACTCATAACCTATTTCATGCATCTCGTCTGTATAATTAGCTCACTGTCACCGTTCACTGGTCCAACGCACTACAGGACACTCAGTACTGGACACTCATCTCTACAGCTGCAACGATATTGTATGCCATGTTATCTGTCGTATGTCTTGCACTGTTCCCTTTGCACTGCAAACACTATGAAGTGTTGTTGTCCATGTACCATGGGTCTAAGCACGCACTGTCTAAGATGTTGGTATGTGTCTGTACCAACGCCACCAAGGCAAATTCCTCTATATTTATTGTACTTGGTGAAAAAGGTTACTCTGATTCTGATTCTAGGAATTTTCCGCGGGTATTTTGCTATTGTTTCTGTTAGGTCCTGTGAAGAGCTTGCAAAATATGAATTCAGTATTCTGCGTGGAGGACACAGCCCACACTCACATTCATCAGTCTTAAGGAGGAGGATGGCGTTTTCAATCACCAACAATACCTGATCATGACTCAATCGCAAGCTCAAGCGCAAGACGCTGGCTGTTTCAATGTTGTGTTTTTCGTAAGACTGCACAAGGTTAATCCTCATGCTAGACGAGACTAGACAGAGCTTGGCGAATGCTTTTAACTCGCCGTCACCTCAAAATAGGCAAATATGATCAAATGCCAAACAAAGAAATAGAAATACAAGCACATATACACATACAAACACACACACACACATACACACACACACATAAAGCCAGTGCTTCTGAGCTGTGATAAATTGCGGTCACAGGCGCAGACACATGATGGAGCCTCTTGGTGCGTTGCCATAGCAACTGCAGAGCAAGGGGGGGAAAATCCAGGACACAAAGCGTTAACGTGGCGGCGAGGACAACACACACACACACACAACAGCAACAGCTCCTCCAAAGCAGCGGCGAAGGACAGCAGATCACTTGGCATTGAGATTTCATTGCTGTTTTACAGCGGACACACACACACACACACACACACAGACACAGACACACACACAGTAGCTGGGCTGTGCCCTTGCAGTAGGATGCTGCTTCTTTACCAAAGCAGTCACGTAGGATGTCATACATCACGTCTATAAGCTCAGTGCTTTTATACGGCTCGTCCTGCATTTGGCCGTACGAACACTTAGCCCCTATAACTCTCTGGACCCGAGCCGAGCGGCAACATTAAGATAGCAAAGCCACCACAGTCTGAATGACAGGCAGAGGAGAGAGAGAGAGAGAGAGAGAGAGAGAGAGAGAGAGAGAGAGAGAGAGAGAAAGATCTAGACAGAAAGAGAGACAGGCAGATTGAAAGAAATAGGCAAATAGAAACAGAAACAAACAGAGAGAATGAAAGAGGCAGAAAGACAGACAGAAATAGAGAGACACGCAGACAGACAGCAACAGAGAGACAAGCAGAGAGAAACAGATAGGCAGACAAAAATAGAGAGACAGGCAGACAGACAAAAACAGAGAGATAGGCAGAAAGAAATAGAGACAGACAGACAGAGAGAAACAGAGAGACAGGCAGAAAGAGAAAGAGAAAGACAGAAATAGAGAGACAGAGACAGACAGACAGACAGAAAGAGAGAAATAGAGACAGGCAGAAAGAGAAAGAGAAAGACAGAAATAGAGAGACAGACAGACAGACAGACAGACAGAAAGAGAGAAATAGAGAGAAGAGAGACAGGCAGAGAGACAGAGAAAAACAGAGAGCCAGACAGAGAGAAACAGAGAGACAGGCGGAAAGAGGAAGACAGAAATAGAGAGACAGACAGACATACAGACAGACAGACAGAAAGAGAGAAATAGAGAGAAAAGAGAGACAGGCAGAGGGAAAGAAAGAGACAGGTAGACAAACAGAAGCAGAAAGAACGAAAGAGATAGACAGGCAGACAGAGGGAAACACAGAGGCGGTCAGGCAGAAAGAGAGAGACAGGCAGATCAAAACAGAAAAACAAGCAGACAAAAACAGAGAGAGGCAGACAGAAAAAACAGACGGATAGAAACCAAGAAACAGGCAGAAACAGAGAAACAGCCAGCCCAAAAGACAGAGACAGGCAGAGAGAAAAAAAAAAACAGGTAAACAGACACTGCAAGAAAAACCTGCAATAACAAAACAAAGAGCGTGATCTGAAGGTTCATGGGAAATCTGCTCCACTTTGAATCTCTATACACTTGACACATGAGAGGCCCTTACACAATCTAACATGCAGATTGCATGTGGGTGTGTGTTTGTGTCGGCATGCCCCGGTCCGCACCGCTACATACTGCAAGCCATCCTACCTCCTGAAAAACAGGTGGAGGTGGAGAGAGCCGAGCCAGTGGGAAACACCAGCGGTAACAAGCCGGAGCCAGACGACAAGCTCACCCGTTAGACACCAAAACACGACTGGCGTGCCTTGGAGTGAGCTGAGGTCATTACCAAACAAAAATATGACTTTCATTTTATCAAAAATCTAGATTTTTTTTTGTTGGTGGTGGTTTGATGATTTCTTGGTTTCTATCCTTGTTTTGCATTTGCATGTCTCCTTTATGTGGGTTTTTTTTAATCATCATATTTTATCAAGTTTAAGTTCAAGTTTGTTTATTTATATATCCCTTCATCACATGCATGTCTCAAAGGACATTACAGAGAATGAGCCTAACTAGATCTAACTGATCAATAATCAGCCATAGACCAGAATGATATAAAACAAACATCAGGAAAAGCACCAGATACAAAAAAAGCATATATTTTGTCTGATTTTATTTTACTCTCTGTCCAACCAAAGTGAAATAAAATAAACTAAACCAAACTAAACTCTAATTCACTGGTTCTCAACCATTATGCCATCAAGTCCCAAGAGTCTGCTGGTTTTCATTCAAACCAATCACTACACAGCTATAGCTGTAGCTAATAACTACAGCTATTAGCACTACAGCTAATTTCACTAAGCCATGCAGACTCTTGTGCCTCGATGGAACATGTTTGAGAAACACTGACTGCTCTAAATCATTTTTCATCTTTAAAATCAAAGTTAATACAATTTGTTCCTTAGCCGGAAGGTAAATTTTTATCTCTGCTTATATTAAACAAGGTCTTAAGTGACATTCCTGAGCAATCAGTAATTAGTTGTGCCTTGTAGTTTTGTGCAGGAGCGTGCCATGGTTTCAGAGAGGTTTCAGACCACAGCTATAACAGATAATCACTGCCATTTTTCTCATTGCAGGCATACCAGTCACCTGTTAACTGGGTTAGACAGAATAAACCGAACTCTAGCTTAGGGTGGGTGTATTGGAAGAGCTGTGTTGATTATCAGGGTGGCATAAACACTGTCATGGTTAACCTTGACAAGGTTACAGTGTGTGTGTGTGTGTGTGTGTGTGTGTGTGTGTGTGTGTGTTCACCTTGCCTCAGGGTAGCGTGGGAGAAGCAAACCTGAACTGTGTGGAATGTCCAATGTGTACAGTATAAGTATTTTTATGTTCATGTACAAGGGGCTGTGTTTCTATATGTATGTGTATATGTGTGTGTGTCTGTGCATGTGCATGTGCGTGTGTGTGTGTGTGTGTGAGGGTGGGCTTATAAGGCAATGTCTACAATAATGCATGTCTACCCTTCTTCACACTGTTCTTCTTCACACTTGCACAGCATGTCATGTCCATGTCTGATGTCTGTCCGCATGCCTGTGTGTGTGTGTGTGTGTGTGTGTTGAGACAGGAGTCTTTCAAGTTGAGACAGGAGTCTTTCAGCCTATTACCTTGTGCTGTGAAGGTAAATTACTGCAGGTTGCGTCTTCCATCCTTCAACATCTTGCTATGTGTGTGGACATGCCCAGACTGCTTCTCACGCTGTATCTCTCAAAGAGTGTGTGTGTGTGAGTGTATATCAGGACACATACACACACACACACACACACACACACGCACACTGCCCACTCTCTCTGACTGCCACTCCAAAAGCACTTCCACTCTCGCTCCCAGCACAGGCATTCGGAGTCCCAGTGTTACATTCTCAACAGCCCAACCCTTCTTTTCTATATCCAGCGCACCTTATCTGAACACTGCTGCAAACAACTATAAAAGGAGTCACTTTTCTTACCACACATATCTGCATAAGTATGACGTGACTAAACAGCCAGTGAGGCATAAGTACACAAGGAGCTGGTGTATGGCAGAGAGCAATGTCCAGGCTCCAGCATTCACACATGAAAACCTGTTCAGTCATCATTGGATCTGCAGAAGTTCACCATGACTACCATGGAAATAGGTCCCGTACCATGTGGAGAGATGCAAATGTGGATGTGGTGAATATTGAACAAAGGGACCAAAAAACGAGATGGAAAATGAACTCTTTCTTTTGCTGAATTCCAGAGGGAGGAGACGGGATGAAAACTGAGAAAAAAGAGAATGCTGCATACATGCATCACACACACACACACACGCACACAAACACACACACACACACACGCACACCTATACACACACATGACAGCATGTGGCTGTTCCAATAAAGCCCTTCCCTGTCAGAGTGTGTCAAAGCACATTAATAACCCGAGGCCTGTGCTCTGCTTCGGGACAGGGCAGGAAAATAGTTCAGCACCATTTCATATTACTCCACTGTCTGTGAGATTGAAAGATACAAGAAATATAAGGAGTTGTCCTGATTGCCAATCTAGATAAGATGCTTTACAAACAATCAATGCCAAAACATCTTGTCAAATGCATTCTTTATCGAATCACATACCTTGTCTGAACAGTTAGTGTTACTCTAAATCTCTGACTTGACAGGTAAATGTAAAGGTAAAACAACTGTCAACGTCAAGATTTACCCTTAAAGTAAGCAATAATTTATATTTGTGATAGACATAAATCCACAGTTATCATAATCCATTGCCACCGTGCCAATCTAGAAGACATTTAGTTGACATGTAAGATTCAACTGTCATTTATTTATCTCTTGCATTTTGTTAGGTTTCAGGCTTAGCCCTCCTCAGTTGATGTCAGTGGAATCATGGTCCTGGATATCGAGCTTTTCTGGGGTGGACAGTCCAGATGGGCTGTGGACGACATCATCATCCAATTCCCAATCAACATACAGAGCCTAATTGTCACTGTGGGAATCATCTGTCGCTAGATTTAAGTCTGCAGCACACTTAAGATCTCCAGATCTCTTAAAGTTGTTCAAGTTGTCAGGACTCTCATGTCCCGTACCACAAAGCTGTGAGTATGGAAGGGCTAAGATGATGTTATTCCTGTTGATTTTCATGGCTACGAAGGTTGACTTCAAATATATTAAGAGGTTCAATGTCCAGTTCATATCTGAGGGATCTGCTGAGAGGGACCATGCCCATGCGTTGGTTCAGAAGTGCAGAAGCACGATCCAGATTTGTGTCTGGATTTGATTCTGTTGAGATGATATTGTTGTTAAAGACAGATAGACCATCTCTGTTGTTGTTAGTGGATCTTTGCATCTTTTGGATCCCTGTCAAAGACTTGTACACCTTTTGCATTTGATTTGAGGGTTTGGTTTTGCTGCTTCCTCAGGTGGAAGCTTTGGGACACCAGGTTCAGTTCAGGGTGCTGTGAGTCCTTGGTCTTGATGTTGGAGTTTCTTGCTGGATTCTTACTTCCATGACTTCTGTGTCGCTGAGTTATTCTGACTCCCCAGTTTTGGCTAGACACATTTTCTGATGCAGGTTTACTTTTTCTGAGGATTCCAGTCCACGGTCATCTTAGTTGGAGCATGTATTTTTACAGCTTTTCTTCCCAGTCCTCCTCTAGAACAAGTCAGTAGATGAACCAGTTGAAAGAAAGCCATGAATGCTTGTTTATTCCTGGTCTCCTGTGGGGAATCTGGGTCTCACTGAGTTTGGCCCATTTAATAACTATCTGTCTATGATTATGAATTTATCTACCAAACTTTTCAAAACATCCCTCTCCTCAAAATGTACCCATTATTCTACAAAAGAACGAGTGAAAAAGTGATGATGATGATGATGATGATGTTAGGTTAATCATATAGGGATTTTAAGTTCTATGGGCACAGCTATCAGATTTAACTTTTGCTTGTGTGTCAGTCTAGTTCTTCCCAATGATGCCACAATATATGCAATCTCTCAATACATGTATAGCACATGCTTCTGTGAATTATCAGCACAACTGGAATGCATCTTTGGACAATCAGTTTGCTTGGCTGACACCATCAATTATATAATAATAATATCTTAAATCTTAAATAATATTTTTACAGCAAAAAAACAGAGACAAAGCAAATAGTATCTATTTTTGTGTTCCACGGGTCCTATGCTTTAAACATGCACTATATGAGTGACAGTGTTATGCTCAGCTGGCTCTCAGCGAGGGCCTGTAAGATAATCTCCCCTGCCTTTAGACTGATTAGGTGTAATCAGTTCACTCACATGCCTCTGGAGACTTCACGTCAATGATGTAGCCTGCTGTTACTGACCATGAAAATCACAGAGCGTTGCTAGCACATCACCGCCCAGCGAGAAGCCGTATAGAATAGTTGACCGCTCTCGAGTTCAAACTTGATGAGTCATCCATGAACATTTCTCGTTATCACCAAGGTAACAGGCATTACTTAGCAACAAGAGCATCATCCTCCACTCTCAATGTTAAGGCGTGGGTTTCTGACCACGGGTGTCCTTCAGTACTGCTTAACCATCCCATTGGTAGTGTTTCTATCTCTGATTGATTCATCGTCTATCTTTCTTTCTTTCTGTGTCTCCATCTTGGCCCGTGTCAGCAGGACAGCTGACTCATTCTCTCCTCTCCTCCAGAGTATCTGTCTGTGTGGAGAACTGAGATCTCACCGCTATTTTCAGGCTGCAGCCTGACGTCACTGGCTGCACTGCCCCCACACAACCTCAAGCTGCCATTATGGCTCTGCAGGATCCAGTTTCACACCACCAGCCCTCTGTTCAATAGATTACCATACGGTGCAATGCCAGATTCCCATCCATCATATGTCAAGAGGCTGCTACCACATAACCTTGACTTTCCATTCTTTCTCTCCAGAAAGATGCAGTTTTCACCATCTAAGGTATTACAGCAATGCAAAATGCTGCGCCACATGCACGCAATACAAGCCACTTAATGTATGCATACAGTTTACATGCATAAACATGATGTATCCATCAACAGCCATGTCTCCTGTCAAACCGCAAGACACTGAACCCCTACCCACTCATTCATTTGTAGGTCGCTCTGGATAAAAGCATCAGCTAAACGCCTGAAATCTAATGTAAAATGTAAACCATAATCTGGTCAAAACAATTATGATGTGGTTGCAGTGTTCTGTGCAGCTCCACATGTTTCAGCCAAATAGCTTCCTATAAATAAACACAAAGAAACACATAAATACACACACTCAGCTCTGTGCCTCGGGGTCCAGGCCACACCGATCTATAGGTGCTGAATTGACTATAGCTGCTGTAATTCCCCACAGGCAGCCGATGGATACTAGACCACACGCTATGCTACATTGACTGCACTCAACAGTAGACATACAGTGTGCTGTGTAGGCTACTCTACACACACACACACACACACACACACACACACACACACACAAACAAACACACATACTGTACATGCACATATGCAAACACGCACCTAGTCAAAGATCACAGACAATAAAAGCATATAAGCAAGAACTATACAAAACACTGCAGCACACACAAATTCACATGACTTAAGTGCACTAAAATAAACTCACAGACAAACACAGACACTCACACACATGCACACACTGCACATCTTTTGCCCATATACAGCAGTCAGCCACCCATGTGTGAATGCATGGAAGATTCGTTCGATAGAACCACTTGACTTTGAATAAAATTTGCATTGGGAAACAGGGACACTGTTCTACATGACTGGTGTGGTGGCATATGTGTGCATGTGTACACCCACAAAAACACACACGCACACGCACACGCACACGCACACGCACACACGCACACACACAGCCTTGAGGCAGCTGAAGCCGAATGACATGGCTGCAAATCCAGTCGGACAAGCACAGTGGTCTGATTCTATCCTGTCGGCACAAAGACCAAGATCCACATCCCCAAACACACACACACACACACACACACAGACAGAGCACATGCAAATGCACACAGACACATGTGCATGTGTGTGTGCATATTTATGTGTTTTTGTATGTTTGCATGTGTGTGTATGTGTGTTTTTTGTGCTTTGTTGTTGTCCAAAAAGCCATTAGGCTTGGGATCATGGTTTACTCCGCTCAGTAATAACAACATCCAGCCACATTTCCTACTCACAGGCCCGGTGGGTATGGTCTCCTACTGTATCTTTCATTGTGTAGTGCACTTTATAGTGTGCGCTCCTATAGTGCACTCATTCATTCCACTCTGTATTTATACATTGCAGTGACGTCAGCCAGCCACAAAGCCTGGCATTGTGTAGGTCACATCCGCCCACAGTGGTTACAGCATACTAGAGATGGCATATACATGCATATATGAACGCCAATTCACACAAACACACACACACAAATGCACACACACTTGCATGCAAAAAGAGAGAGTGCAAAAGCCTGCGCTGCTCCTCTCTAATGATTGACGACATCCTCTCCCTTCTCATTCACCATCTGATCTAACAGAGTTGGATAGATATAGGCATGTTCATCACCCGTACTGCTGTCACCCATCCATATGGACCAGATCAGGGTTTTCTCAGAAGGAAGAGGGGATGCATTGAATTGAAACAGAGCCCAGCGCTGTCAACAATTTTCCACCGTAGAGAAAATCTAGTCCTCACTGTTTTTGTGTTATTATACAACACTTCATGAGCGACAGGAAGTTGAAATCGCACTGAGCAGAACCTGTGAATCTGGTGGGAAATTCCTCCTTTTATGCTTGTGTAGATTGCAGTAGCTAGGTAGGCCCTATTTGAGAAGTTTGTAAGCAAGAAACCAAGATATGTTTGTAAGAAATGAGACCAATCTCAAGAAAATATTGGGAAATTGCACTTAAAAGAGCCCTCTTAAGAACCTCCTATGATTTATCTTTCGAGCACTTTTGTAAATCTGGCTCCTGGTAGGGGATTTGTTAGTAGTACAGTTGCTGGTAATGATGTTGGCTTGTTAGCTTTTGGTTGTCTGTAGCATGCTAGCTGACATTTTGTTTGCAGATGGCATGGTTGCTGGTACATTTATTCTTTAGACTATTAGCCCTTTAGCCTATAATACAATTTGGTTTCTGAACTGCTGAGCGGGCCGTTCCAAGCCAGCTATGTCAGCCGTCCCATTAGCCCGTTGTTTTCAATGTTGGTAATTAAGGATAAGCCTAAATGCAGGTCCAGGGTAGTGGAGGTGATTTTGTCTGTATTTGGTGTCGAGAGCGGGTGTCAAGGGGGGTCAACCCTGTAACATTTAGATTAGGCAGCTGGTGATGCGATGGTCCTGTAGATCTATGACAGCCTAGCCTGATATCCTCTAGTGGGTTAGTACATCATTCTTTTGACATCTGAATTTGGTGTCTCTATGAATGCTCAACTTAGATTATGGTACAAAGGATTGCAACATCAAATCCTGTGTATTAGTAAATGCTGGGACTTTATATCACTGCTGCGCCACTGATGGCCTCCTGGGATTCAAATCCTGTGAATACGTTGATACGGCGGATATGTCACAAGAGAAAATTTGGAGTTTGTTTTTCAGGAAAGATATTTTAATCCATCCAAATCAAAATGCCACAATCACTACCGGCAGCAGTGAGGTGTGAATCATGTAATTGCTGGTTCCAGACTGTTAATTATTAGCACCGCTGCTATGGCCTGCACCACTCCCACGGGGCTTCATTTGTTGATGCGTAGGCCCTATCTCTAGCTAGGTAGCAATAAGCCTTCTGAAAAGTAGCATAACTGTATGAGTTTTCAAATAGAGGCTCTAAATCCATCCTATTAATCACTGCCAATCAAAGTGGATGTGACCATTAATAAGATAACTATATATAGCTGTGCCTCAGAACCACCATGGATAAAATATAGGCCTGTCAATCAAAGCAAGAGCTAAAATAGAGAGCTTATTTTGCATGTTTTGACTTCGGTTTGCAGCTGTGCTGTCCAGAATGCCTTTGGGTCACTCGCCTTGCCACAAAATGGCTGAATTGCAAAAGTCTCCACTTGATTGAATTCCTCTTATCGTTTAGTTTATTCCCTGCGTTATTCATATAGAAGGGCTAGAAGCAAGGTTCCTCCATTTAGATTGTTCTTCAGATGTGTTTGAGAGATAGAGGCGAGAGGATGCATGTTATCTAAGAGAGATTCACCTAATTACATCAAAACCAAAGAGGATGCCGCAGCCTGGATTCTCATCCCACTCATCATTACACCTTCTCTGGCATGGCACATCGAAACCTGGCTGCTGTCTTCAACTCATAAAATGACATATAACACTCAGCTGGATGAATGCGCATGGAAACATGATTTGACAGGTTTCAAACCATGATCCTATGGTGAATATTTGATCGACTCAAAAGACAGAACTAAGCTGGGCTGTAGCCAACACCTTAGTCACACGACTCAAAGCCAACAACAACGGGGGGCAAAACAAAGAAAGGTCAATGCTATTAATTCTACCAATAGTTTTGTAAGAGTATGTATCACTTTTTCAAACAGTGGATATGTCATTCTGGAAAGAAACTCTGGAAAGTATGATTGCATTCCAGTACTATTTTGGGTGAAAGCTTAATATACTGGATGGACAGAAAATGGCTAGGCTATTGTCAATGTTAGTTTTGTACAAACAAACAAAGACTGAGTCACAATAGGCTGAAGACAGAGAGTCTAATCCATTCAACCATCAAAATGTAGACTTGACTCAAACTTGACTCAGGTGGTCGGATTTAAAGCTGTCTATGCTTTGTTTAGCCACAGTTTATATAGGCTTAGCCCCTGATTCTACTTCTATTCATCTTAAATTGGACCTCTCCCATTTACATATCAAAATTTTGACTTTGCCTATTAGCTCTGCAATGTACATTATTGTATTTGTCTGCAAGTTTTAAGTTTGTCTTGATGCCAGATCTCCCTTGAACAAAATGATTCTCAATAGGGCTATCGGGTTAAATAAAAGATAGCAGATGGAGATAAGAGATAAAACAAAAGTACCGCAGCCCAGTCAGTGCATAGATTCAAATCCTACCAGTTGCACATGAATGATCCAGACTCACTCCCTGCCTCGAACCTCCCGGTATTCAGGCGATTATCCCTGTCAATCTAACACCACTCTGCCACTGTCCCTCCCTAGTTCTCTCTCATCTTTTCCCCTCTGCCTGTTTTTTGACAAAAAGATTCTTAATCTCAATGGCACTACCTAGTTAAAAAAATATTAAGCACCCAGCCCTGGAACTAAGCCAATGCATAGATAGAAAACATACCATTTGCACACCGGCAACCCAAACTCCAGGTACTTCGCCTATTAGTCCTGTCAATCCAGCACCACTCTGCCACTGTCTCGCCCACATTCTCTCCCGTCTTTTCACTTCTGCCTGCTTCTTGACAAAAACTTTATATTGATCTTAGTGGGGCTACCTGGTAAAATAAAAGATTAAGATAAAAAAAAAAAGTCCTGGAGCTAAGCCAATGCAGAGATAAAAACCAGTTGCAAACGAAGACCCAAACTCGTTCCCTGCCTTGAACCTCCAGGTATGTAGCCTATTAGCCCTGTCAATCCAGCACTACACTACCACTCTTCCTCCCTCATTCTCGCCCGTCTTTTCACCTCTACCTGTTTCGGAGGGCCCTGTGGCGCAGTCGGAGCACGCACAAAGCCAGACCCCATCTCTTCTTGGTGGCCCGAGACGAGCTACACTCCATAGGGGCAGGACAGAAGGATGGACGGGTGGACAGAGGGATGGATGGATGGACGGACAGACCCACGGTTGGAGGATACTGTAGCTCCTCTCCCTGCTGCAGACTCTTGGACACTGGCCATACAAACACAGCGTTGGTGGGGCAAGACGAGCCTAGCCTAGAATTCCAGCAGGAGTCACATGGGGTGCTGACACCCACCTGCTATGGGTCCCTCTCAAAGCCCATTGGAGTGTGTTTACGCATATGGGCATGAATGCACACGCAGCTAAATCATACAGACGCACGTGGTATGACATGCACATACACACCGGCCCAGATGCATATACACACACACGCATAGGCATCCACATTGAAGCACACACACACACACAAACAATATCTCACATGCAGATCAGAAATGCAACACACACCCACAAACACTCATATTTGTACGTATCCATCCACATGACCGTTAAAATAACCTTGTTGCCATCTACCAAACAAACACAAACACACAATCTGAAAAGACATCCAAGGCCAAACATCGTTATAAAAGGACTTCATAATATGGTCTGGATGTCAACTAATTAACATACCAGTCTGTCTGGAGTCTCTATATTGGTGTCAAGACAGAGCAAGACTGGGCGTGAGCTGAGAATGCTGAGTTGGCAAAGTTATCTACAATTTTGACTATTTTATGGGTCCAGAGCTCAATAAACCCCACCCACTCAGGGCTGCCCTGGTTTGCAAAAACAACAGCCATGACCATAATGCAGAAACAGACACTGTAGATGAATAGTGTTTTTAGTTATGCAGCACAGACTAGTGACTTAGTCCTACAGAGCCTAAGGTGTTAACGAGGGCTTAAGTGATGTGGACATGTTTGCATGTGCGTGTGTGTGTGTGTGTGTGTGTGTGTGTGTGTGTGTGTGTGTGTGTGTGTGTGTGTGTGTGTGTGTGTGTGTGTGTGTTTGGGGGGAGAGGGGGACTGTACCAGGGGACGGAAGGAAGAAGCACAGTAACACACACACACCCAGATTAATACGCACACACAGACTACTGTACTGTACACATTCACACATGCAGAAGGAAACACACACTGACATACAGATAGACACGTACAAATACAAACACATCATCTTTGACACACACACACACACACACACACAGAGGGAGGTACCAAAACAAACACATGCTCCACCACACACGTAAACACAAACAGGCCATTATCATTCCAGTGCTTCGGCGCTGCAGCATCAGTAGAGATTAGGCCCCCGGTGACCCAGCATTACCCAACACACTGCGCAAGTCTGCAGAGAGCGATCTATCTTCTCCCTCTATCTCCCCTCTCTTTCCCTCCTCTCCTTCTCCTTTTATCTCAGTCTATCTATGGCTGCCCATCTCCCTCGGCTGTCTCCTGAGATTTCTGTCGTTCTTTCCTGTTTTTTACTCTCTCTCTATGTCTCTCTCTATCTTGGTCTTTGGTCTCTCTCTCTCTCTCTCTTTCTCTCTCTCTCTCTCCATGACTCCACCCTTCTGTCTATCTCTGTCTCTTTCTCCCTGTCTTTCTTACCGTCTCTTTCTTGATTCCTCTGTGGGATCATCTCTCTCCCAGGGCTATCGTTGTACCACATTCCTCAGCTCCTTTCCTCCAAAAAATCTCCATTATTTCCTCCCTCTCTCTCTGCCCTCTTCTCTCGCTCTCCCTCCATTTCCCTGTCACTGCTGAGTGTATCTGACATAGTGTCGTAGTAGAAAAGTCGACTCCAGACAGACTAATGCTCATACACTGATAGCAGATACATGTTAAATGATAAGATGCAAGATTGCTCTTAAAAATGTAAAGGGATACCATGATATTGTGAATTTTAAGCTCTTATCACATTGTAGGAATACAGTTTCACATACCCAAAAAACAGCTTGTTAGCGTTGTTAGCATTCCTGATTACCACCAATGTGTACTCCTAGCTGCGTGCTAACTAGCTACACTGCAGCTAACGTTAACTATTGATTTCGGTGACTAAGGCTAACAATGCTAATTTGCCATTTTTCAGGCTGAAAAATAAATAAGAACTTTTTTTTCCCTCAAAATATGAAAAGTAAAGACATCAAGCTATCACTATAAATTGAAAAGAAATGATATGATGTTTAGCTACAACGGTTGGTAGCTAATGGTACCAATCATGTCAATGCGGAGTGCTAACAATGCTAACATGCCACTTTTAGGGCATAGGGAAGGCAAATATCAAAACTATTTTCCCAAATATGAAATGTGTCTGGCAAAGAAAAATGGAATGGAGTTCAAAATAATTTATCATTATTATCAATTTATCATTTTAAACTGGATTACAATAAATTTTCAATCAGCATCCTTCACTGTCCTGTTGTCCTTGTTTTTAGCTGTATATTTATTCTGTGTAAGTAAATCAAATTCCTTGTATGTGTACATACTTGGCCAATAAAGCTGATTCTGATTCTGATTCGCCTTGTTAGTTTCAATCTCAAATGGTGCATGTAGTGGACATGGATTGATTCTTTTTTGCACTTGAGAAAATATTTGAGCCTAAATTAGTTACACTTAACTAGCTAGGCAACAATGAACCTTACCACTAATACCACTAGTTACAAGACAGTGATGGACACTGCAGGAGATTCGGTTCCAGCAGAGAAACTAAAAACCGTCTGACTGGAACCGAACACCAGATAACAGAGAGAGATAAGGAGAGGTGAAAAGAGGGACAGATAAAAAGAGAGAATATGAGAGAAAGAGAGAGAGCGAGAGAGAGAGAGAGAGAGAGAGAGAGGAGAGAGACAGAGACTGAGAGAGATGTGAAGTGACCAGTGCACCACAGGAAAGACTGGAATGCAGTATATGTAAACATACAACCGAATCAACAGGGACTGGGAGTGCTGGACACACACACACACACACACACATGCACAGTCAAGAGCACTAGGAAGCCAAACCCATTAAAATGATAAGCATTCTTGCTCAGCCTTATTTGAATCCAATCCCTATCCCATATCCCAAAATTCCTATCTTTTCATTCAAAACAAGATAATTTTGATTGGCAATTTGCTCAAAGCTTCAGCCAAAACCAATCCAATATTTTCAGAGTGGAAAGTGCTCACTGAGCCTGGGAGAATATACTGAAGATAGTCATTTAAATTTCATCCCACCACATTAATACTTGGCTATCAGTGCTACCAGTCAGTGTATGGATTTTTCATTCATTAACATCTACTGATACCCCAGTGTGCCCTTTGACCCCAGACTCTGCTGGGTGATACCTAACCCTGCTGAGTCACCCTCAGCAGATCAGGTGACTGGGACCGGATCACATGACCACTCCTTGGGGCATCGCCATGGCGATCGCCTCAACACACTATCGCACTTTAGAGGTGTCTTGTTCATGCTGGATGTTTGACTCAGTGATTCCTTTTACTGATTAGCCACATAGGATTTGGTTAAGCAGAATGGAAATTCCCAGTCCTATTGTATTGTGACACAGTGAGAGGGATGTGCTGAGCGTTGTAGTTTGTTTGCAGTCCTGAAATGTTAAGCCAGTTTCACCCGCACACACACACACACACACACACACACACACACACACACACACACACACACACACACACACACACACACACACACACACACACCTACACACACACACACACACACACACACACACAAACACACACACAGCTGCCACAGACACTAATAAACAGACATGGATGTGGTGGGTGCGGTAAACGCACCTAAAATCAGTTAACCCACATATTAATTTGCAGAATAGAGTTTACCCACCTTTTTTTAGGCTGACACAAATGTTTATGATGTGAAATTCAAAGCAGGCCTACATATCATAGAAAGCGATGTAATTCAAACTGATGTAAGTTAGGCTCTGTGAGGGCAGAACCTTTAAAAAAGCACAAATCAATGCTTTTCTGAAAATATAACAGATCTTTGTTTTATTTTTGTATCCTGATCATCGACTGGAGGTTATAGTTTACCCACTGTTTACATCACTGATAGGACTGAATGAGACAGGAATGGGACACATGCATGGATGGTTGGATAGAAGGATAGATGAAGAGGGAGGCAGCAAGTGGAGAGATTGTAGGAGGCCAAATAAAAGAAAAAAGGAGGTGGCAGGAGAGAAAAGAGAGGCCATCATCTGTTTCTTTCCAGACAAGAGAAGGGGGGGGGGGGAGTAATGGAGGCCAGGCAGCCAGACAGGCAGGGCAGGCCGGCTAGTTTACTAGCTAGCTCCTTGCCACGCTTCATTAGCTATTGTCATGTCGTGGCATGGCTGGGGCTGCCTGTGCTTGTGTATGTGTATGTGTATGTGTGTGTGTGTGTATGTGTGTGTGTCTGTGGCGATGTGGGTCAGGCCAGAGAAGATGGTGGAGGCCATAGGCTAGTTTAGGCTATACTGTGTGAATGTGATGGCTGCCACCCATCCTTTCACTGCTTCATAGCTAGATATGACGGCTTCTGCCTCGCTTACTGACTGGCTGTCTCGCTGGACACATTCCAATACTTATATACAGCCTCCCCCACTGTTCGTTTTGCCCTAGCCTTTCTCTTCGCTTTTATCTTTTGCCTCCTTTTATCCCTTTTCATCTTTGCTGTGACGTTTCTTCTAACGTGCGGCTTTTGTTTGGAGAAGGAAGCTCTAGGTATTGTGCAGAGGAGTTGGTCATAGGGAAGGAGACAAAAAGGGATGCAGGAAGAAGGCTGTTTGGGACTATTGGGACGTATCCAGTAACCTGTGTTTCAACTAGTGTCAGGTAGATGAAAGGGGAGAGGGGATGAGGTGGACGTTTTAGGATACTGTTGGGACATGGCTGGGGGGCCTTGGTGTGTGTGGGAGTGTGTGTGTGTGTGTGTGTGTGTGTGTGTGTGTGTGTGTGTGCCCCTCATTCTATCCTCCCCTGACTACGATCAGATCATGGGAGGCGTTGACACTGTTACATCCATCAATCTGGTTCCTCTCTTTTTCTCTCTCTCTCTCTCTCTCTTCCCAGATGAAAAAGTCCCTTTCTTCACATCGTCTACCCCCTCCTCTCTTTCACCTTTTCATTTTGATTTCCTTCTCTCAGAGGTCTGTCTCACCCCCCCCCCCTCCCCTTTCTGTCTTTCTCCCTCTCTTTGTGGCTCTTCTCTCTCTCCTCCCTCTCCTCGGCCTGTCAAGAGTGGCAGTTCCAGTAATCACAGTAAAAATAATGTGAGTCATTCAATCACACCTGCAGGGCAGGGACGCGCGCGCACACACACACACACACACACACACACACAAACACACTAACATAATCATGTAGAGGGATTACATGCTAATTTAAGATATTTAACCTACCTGTCCTTTCTTGCTGCAGATTACCATTTGTAATTCTTGATCATAGGTGATGATATACGCTCTGTTTATCTGTTAAATCTATTTATCTGCATTTTAAAGTGGGTATAGCTGGTGAACTGTTCACCTAAGCCCTATACACACAAACACACACACACACACACACACACACACACACACACACCCTGGACCCATTGCTACATGCTGCAGGTGTTTTCTCATGTTCTTTCACTCTCTCTCCCTCTCTCTCTCTCTATACATACATCCACCAATACTCCTGCCTCTCCCTACAAGAGCTATAAGCCAGCTTTCAACAAAGCCAGTAAACTTTTGACCCCAGGCTGTTTATTTACTCAACCTTTGTTTAATCCTTAAAGAAAGTCTCTTAAAACAACATAAGCCCTCCTTCCGACAGCATCGGTTCTGACCTAAAACGACATGCAGTCGCCCCACAGAAAGAAGCTTTAAGCACCACACCACTCACACGCAATGGGGATGTCAAAACATTCACATATTGTGACACACACACACACACACACGTTGTCCTCCATCCATCTCCGCCATGCCTCAAGTGCCAAGTTACACAACAGTGATCATCTTCCTAATGCAAGTGCTTCAAGAGAAATTTGTCACAGTGCCTCCTTTTGCTCTCTTCCTGCCCAGCTTCCTCCATCCATCCATCCATCCATCCATCCATCCAGCCATCATCCATCTATCCATCCATCCATTCATTCGGTTTAACACACTTGTGCTACTGTTGAAGTTAGCCAATCCGTTCTTCGTTGTTGACCAACATGCTTTTGCACAACCCAAATGAGCTGCTCCAGAACTGTTTGTGTGTGTGCGTGTGTGTGTGTGTGCATGTGTGCATGTACATTCGTGTGTGTGTGTATGGAGGCTGGGGCCCAGATGGTGTTGTGGACAGGAATGCTGTGCTGATATATCCCAAAACACAGGCCCAATATAGACTTTGGCTCCAATACCCAAATACAAACCCCTAGAAATGGAAATAAAACAATTAGGCCAAATTGTGTGTTTTTTTCACTTGGAATAAACAACAGATTGACTATGAATGAGTTTTTAGCATACTTAACATAATATAGGCATTAGCACTAATACAAGCTTATGGTAGAGGCAAACACAGCTGTACATGCATCTTGATAAGCCTGATCTTTGCTATATATCCTTTGCAGTATAAATCCCTTTTTATGGCTGCCACCTTATGCAGATGAATGAGCAAACATCACACACTCCCTTTTATATAAGCATGAATCCCTGTGTTTGGTAGCTGCACTCAGACCAAAAGCAATGCGTTTCAAAACCCAGCTGTCCATGTAGCGTTCACAAAGCTGCAGACTCCCAGCTGGTCCTTGGCGCACTGCTGTTCTGCTTGTGGTATTCAAATACAGCCTTGACCACATGGGTATTAGCAGCTAGTGTATTCATGGCATTCATGGTACTCATGGCTGATGGAGTTATTAGACATTCATGCATTAATTCTGAGAGACACATAGATAAATCCTCCCAACCAGCTATGATAATGTATTCATGAAGCAGCGCTAACTACTCTCAGCACGGCCAACCTGAGATGAGAGGGATAACAGGCGTGTGTGTGTATGTGTTGCTGTTGTTGTCATATGAGATATTGCAGCCTTAAAAGACAGCAGCAGCAGTGTGTGTGTTTGTGTGTAGCTGTTCGTTTTCAGCGGCCATCTGAAACGTTACGGCACCATGCAACAATGGACCGCTGCGTTTTTTTTCCTCGCTACAGTCAGATTGCCGTGACCCAGACAATAGAGGAAGGGAAACTCCCAGCTGATGAAAGCGATGAAACCCACAAACCTCACCACACCACGGCTGTGAGACGATACTCTATGTTTATGTTTATGTGAGTGTGATCAGGAATCCTATCTATCTAGACGCCGCCTGCCTATAAACACCAACGAGTACGACAGTTTCCATCTATGCATTCTTGCTTGCATGCCACTGTCTGCTCCTCCAAATCTAACCTCATTGTATGTCCATTCACAATTGCCAATACAACGCCACTCTCCTCTGTGCCCAACTGCCCATGTAATGCCCTGTATTGTTAGTACCCATTTACTTATGCCTATGTGTGTGCCCACTCCGCTGTGTTTGAGTGTGCCAGTCTGAGGCCCGGCGCTGGGGCTGGGCGGATGGCAGCGGACTCTGCCTGTTCGCACTTGGCACAGCATCACTGGCTACCTGAGTCATCCAGTCTGCCTGCTCCTCACCTTCCGGCACCCGTCACAATGAGCTCTTTCTATATTTACACAGCCGAGAGGAATGTGGGCTTGGTCCGGTTGGATTTGAATGGGTTCGGGATTCCGTATGCACGCTGCACGAGGTTGAACACACACCACGGTTGGGACCAATTCACTTTTAAATTCACTATTCAAAATTGAAAACGAAACTGCCATTCACGTGGTATCAATAGAGCCTTTGTTCTCATACATTTCTTCCTTCCTCTCTTCCTTTTTCCAGTTTTTCAATTTCAAAGAAAAGCCACTTCCTAAATTGATTGAATTGAAAGTGAAGTGACTCCCTATCCTGTCACACACTACACGACAACACTTTAGAACCCGCTAGCAAGGCATCAAACTGCTTCCCCAGACAGATTTTCGAAATCAGGATCCTCTAAGAAAGCCATCAAGAAATAACTACAAAGTGTTATGCCCACTTTGATCTCATAAATCTGCATGGGAGGGTCTAA